>NW_023494796.1:4623944-4692151 GCF_904425465.1 Colossoma macropomum | reverse complement strand
TGTGTGTGTGTGGGTCTGTGTGTGTGCATGTGTGTGAGTGTGTGTGTGTGTGTGGGTCTGTGTGTGAGTGTGTGTGTGAGTGTGTGTGAGTGTGTGTGTGTGTGTGTGTGAGTGTGGGTCTGTGTGTGTGTGTGTGTGTGTGAGTGTGTGTGTGTGTGGGTCTGTGTGTGTGTGTGAGTGTGTGTGTGTGTGTGGGTCTGTGTGTCTGTGTGTGTGGGTCTGTGTGTGTGTGTGAGTGTGTCTGTGTGTGTGTGTGTTTGTGTGTGTGGGTCTGTGTGTGTGTGTGTGTGTGTGTGTGTGTTTGTGTGTGTGTGTGTGTGTGGGTCTGTGTGTGTGTGTGTGTTTGTGTGTGTGTGTGTGTTTGTGTGTGTCTGTGTTTGTGTGTGTGTGTGTGTGTGAGTGTGTGTGTGTCTGTGTTGTGTGTGTGTGTGTGTGTGTGTCTGTGTTGTGTGTGTGTGTGTGTGTGTGTGAGTGTGTGTGTCTGTGTTTGTGTGTGTGTGTGTGTGTGTGTGTGTGTGTGTGTTTGTGTGTGTGTGTGTGAGTGTGTGTGTGTCTGTGTTTGTGTGTGTGTGTGTGTGTGTGTGTCTGTGTTTGTGTGTGTGTGTGTGTGTGTGTGTGTTTGTGTGTGTGTGTGAGTGTGTGTGTGTGTGTTTGTGTGTGTGTGTGTGTGTGTGTTTGTGTGTGTTGTGTGTGTGTGTGTGTGTGTGTGTGTGTGTGTGTGTTTGTGTGTGTGTGTGTGTGTGTGTGTTTGTGTGTGTGTGTGTGTGTGTGTGTGTGTGTGTGTGTGTGTGTGTTTGTGTGTGTGTGTGTGTGTGTGTGTGTGTGTGTGTTGTGTGTGTGTGTGTGTGTGTGAGTGTGTGTGTTTGTGTGTGTGTGAAGGGAAGAAAATGTAACAAAGCTTGCAAAAAATTTAAAATTAGCAAAAACTGTAGCAAAATTATCAAGAAAATGTAATAAATCTAGTGAAAACGTGGAAAATCCTTTTCCACCCCTGTTCATGGTGAACTCACAGTGGATCCACACCCTGGATTTTTATTTATTTATTTATTTATTTATTTACAACCCCATTTCCAAAAAAGTTGGGACGGGGGCCTGTTTACCACTGAGTTTCACCACCTCTTCTTTAACAACACTCTGTAAGCGTTTGTGAACTGAGGAGACACTGCTGTAGTTTAGAAAGTGAAATGTTTTCTGTTCTTGTTTGATACAGGATTTCAGCTGCTCAACAGTTCAGGGGCTCCTTTGTCGTATTTTTAATTTAATAATGCTCCAAATGTTCTCAGTCTTGACCAGTCTGGACTGCAGGCAGGTCAGTTTAGCACCTGGACTCTTTTAATACGGAGCAATGCTGCTGTAATACATGCCGAATGTGGTTTGACATTGTCTTGCTGAAATAATCAAGGCCTTCCCTGAAAAAGACGTCGTCTGGATGGCAGCATATGTTGCCAAAACATGTATATATCGTTCAGCATTAATGGTGTCTTCACAGATGAGCACGTCACCCATGCCATGTGCACTAATGCCCCCTATACCATCATGAATACTGGCTTTTAGCCTGGAGGACACAGTGTCCATGATTTCCAAAAAGAATTTCAAATGTTGATTCATTGGACCACAGGACACTTTTCCACTTCACCTCAGTCCATTTTAAATGAGCTCAGGCCCAGAGAAGGTGGCAGCGTTTCTGGATCCTGTTTATATTTGGTTTCTTCTTTGTGTTTTAGAGTTTTAACTTTCATTTGTGGATGCAGTGATGAACTGTTTTCACAGACAGTGTTTTCAGAAGTGTTTCTGAGCCCATGCAGTGATTTCCACTACAGAATCGTGTCTGTTTTTAATGCAGTGCTGCCTGAGGGCCCAAAGATCACAGCCAGCAAATACTGGTTTTTGGTCTTGTCGCTTACATACAGAGATTTCTCCAGATTCTCTGAATCTTTTAATGATATTCTGTACCGTAGATGATGAAAAGCAGAAGTTCTTTGCTATTTTACGTTGAGAAACGTTATTCTGGAACTGTTGCACTATTTGATGGTGCAGTCTTTCACAGAGTGGTGAACCCCTCCTCATCTTTACTTCTGAAAGACTCCGCCTCTCTGAGATGCTTTTTATACCCAATCATGTGACTGACCTGTTGCCAATCAACCATTAGGTCTTTTTTTTTTAGCGTTACACAACTTTACCAGCCTTTTGTTGCCCCGTCCCAACTTTTTTGGAATGTATTGCTGGCATGAAATTCAAAGTGGGCAAATATTTAAAAAAAAATAAATAAAATTTCTCAGTTTCAACATTTGATTTGTTGTCTTTGAAGTATTTTCATTGAAATATAGGGTTTAAATGATTTGCACTTCATTGCATTTTGTTTTTATTTAAATTTTTTACAGAGTCCCAACTTTTTTGGAAACAGGGTTATATTTATTTATTTATTAATGTTTACTGTAACATCAAAAAATTATGTTTATTGGTTTTGGTCATGTTTGTGCAAATTATAATGAAAGTTCAAAGTGAATTATATCATGTAAAAATATATATTTAATATGGTGCAGTGATTTGTTTTTAGCCAGGTCCAGTGTCAGCTGGAAGACTACGCTAATGTATCTCGTCTGGTCGGCTTTGAAGTTCAATGTGCCCAAGAACTAAGAAGCACCCACTTTGACATGAATGGGCCGTTTGACTGACACCGTTTTAGGGTGATGTGATGTACAGTAGAGGTTGCTTAGACTCACCGATCGACTAATATATTGGCCATTTTCCTTCACTGCCACATGTTCAGCTGCCTAACTGTAGTTAAATCTGCCTTATTGATCACGTCTTACTTTCTATTTCCATTAAAGATGTAGTAAGTAATATTTATTGAATGGTCAATTCATATATGGAGAGTAAGTTCATTAAATCTGGGTGTAAAGTGCTGCCTAATAATCTAACAGGCATGTATTGATGGACCATGTTGGCTGTATTGACCCTTTGTGCTGACCGATCAGTTTTAGCTGTGGTCACCACACTGATATGTTTGTGAATTACTGCCTCACTGTACGTTTGGAGGTGGTTGGTCTATATTGTCTTCAGTCGGCCTGTTTTTGACTGGAGTGTATCGTCGTGCAGGTAAAGACACCGGAATTAAGACGTGTGTTTGCTGTAAGAAGCTGATCGGCTGACGAGATGAATCAGCTGTGCTAGCAGTTAGCAGGGAGCTAATTAGCTCCAGTCTGAGGTGTTCAGAATATTTTCACACTGCCTCACACTGCTGGGTGTGAAATAGGAACTTCAGTGTGTGTGTGTGTGAGTGTGTGTGTGTGAGTGTGTACAAGTGTTTGTTTCCTCATGTTAAAGTATGAAAAAAGTATGAAAATGTAGCAAAGCTAGAAAGATGTAGTAAAGCTAGCGAGAACATGTAGCAAAGCTTTTGAGAACAAGTAGCAAAGCTAGAAAACACAAAGCTAGAACTGGCCAAATGTGCTGTGGGCCCTGAGGTCAGGTTAGCTCCACAGAGCGGACGTTCTGTCTGGCTCAGTTATGCTCACTAGTTGAGCTTTCGCTTGGTTGTTAGCTTTCTTGGAGCAGGTTTCTCTGACTTAAACTATAAGAAAGAGGCAGGTTTGTTAGATGTGTTGGGACAAACCGCGTCAGCCATGTTGAGCCTTGGTGAGGACACTGCTTATGGCGGACCACCCAAGATTAGCCCCACCCACTTTACATCAAGAGAACACTGGTAAAAGATTACTGCGAAGACTCTTTACAGGTTTAGGTTCTCTGGGGCTTTCAGACAGTAACCGTCAGGATGTGAATGGGTCGGTATCCGGATTTAGAATTCCAGTCTGGGATGTGAGTGTATGGGTCTGGAATGAAGAGAGACCCCGCTCTCCTTATCTCGCCGCTCGCCTTTTTAAGGGGACGTGGAATTGTGACCTCACCGCAGAGTGCCCTGTCCGGAATGCTAGGTGGCTAACGCTAGCCAGACAGGCAGCGATAAGGCCCCCTGGCTGTGTTCGGAGGCTTGTGAACGGTAGCCGGAGATAAGGGAGGTATTTTCTCTGAGCTGTGTCACTCACAGCCGGTGTGGGCAGCGTGAGAGGACAGACGGATGGGGTCAGAGCGCTGAGCGGTATTTTTAGGGCTGTGTGAGATAATTAGAGACCTGAGGATGACCTCACCAGCAGTGGCCTGTGACACACCTCTGAGAGTGGTGCGCTCTGAGGCCCTAAAGTACTGTGTGGTCAATGTATGGCCATTAGGTAATTAGATAAGCTCCCCGCTGGTCAGCACGCTATTGAACAAAGCTCCAGGTCAAGTAGCCTCTTTCTAAAGTCCCCCTGGTAGCCATTCTGCCTGTGGGATTAAATTCACTTGGAAATATATATTTTTCCCCAGTTTCTCCCCAATTTAGTTATTTCCAGTTCCACCCAATCACATGATGCCACCAGTGCTAACACAGGCTTCCTCTGAGATCTGTGAAGAGCCAATACATCTCTTTGAACTGCTGTTAATGGAACGTCACTGGACTGCCGAACATGCTCAGAAGAGACACTAACCGCCGATCTGTTACGTCAGATCTTACAGATCACTACGCTAAGTGATGAGGGGAGCCGGGGGGACATCCTGCCCACCCTGAGGGAGCGAGGACCACTGTGCTCTCTTGGACTCCCAGTCACAGATGGCTGTAGCATCACCAATGATCAGACTTGTGATCACCTGACCACATAGCCAACGCTTAGACGGTTGCGCCACTCAGGAGACCCGGATATTTTATATAAAATAATATTATTATAACATTTTTCCCTGTAACTCTGATCAACAAGGATACTAACAAGCCTCACTGGGTGAAATGTTTGACTATATTGAGCTGCTAGTGAGCAAAGAGGGGTGAAACAATGAAAGCAATTCACACATACTTTTCCACAAAAACACAGCATTTAAACACAATAAAACACTTTTCTAAATATTAACTTGGTCACTTACGAAGATGAAAATCTAGTTTTTTTGGAAATCCATTGAAATATATTCTATCAACAAGAAAACTGTTGAGCTCAGGAACGTCTAAAACATTACATTTTACGGCTACTGCAAAAAGGGGTTAAAGCAATAGTTTGGCAATAAATTTCCAAAATTTCTTGTCCCAAATGGAACCAAAACATGTTTGCCTCCAGTTTTCTAATTGAAGCTACAAGGCTAATGTAGCTAAGAGGTAATGGAACCTTATATCCTGCTAACTAGCATTGTGCTAACACCATGCCTAAATCATTAGCATAGCCAAAAACAGTAGTAGCAGCCATCTTGAAGCCTACATTTTGTCTGCATTTTGTCCTTTAGAGAAACTGTCTCTCTGTGTGTGAAACTGTGTGGCTGTGTTGAGCTGCTAGTGAGCAATGAAGGGTAAAACATACTTCATTGGCATTATTAAAGAAACTCATTGAAGCTCAGAGACCTCAAATTTGCAGCATTTCCTGTCCCAAATGAAGCCAAACCATGTTTTCTTCTAGTTGTTAGCTAACAAGTAATAAAAGCTCATCCCTTGCTAATAAGCGTTGCGCTAACGTCATGCCTAAATCATCCCAAAGCCGTGTTTCGAGTTGTAATCCCAAACAGACGTTCTTATGTGGTTTATGTCACTGTATGACTCACTGTTACTTAAAGAAAGAACCCAAAGCGCATTAGCCTAGCCACAAACAGTTGTGGCAGCCATCTTGGAGCCTTAATTTTGTCCACATTTTGTCCTTTTGAGAACTTCACAACTCAGTTCAGTGTGATTTAGCCATAAGCTAACTGGTAGCTGTGAGCTTTAATTACTTGTTAGCGACATTAGCCTCGTAGCCCAGTACAAAACTAGACAAATGGGTCATTCTACAGAAACGTCCGTTTTTGTGTCCTTATCGTTTACAGATATATTACGCTTTAAAAACACGTTATAGTTGCAATTTATTTACATTTTCAAATAAAACAATAAGTTTTTAACAATGACGCCTTCTTGAGCCTCAATTTAGCAATTTGGTTTTTAAATGAATTATCTAGAATTCCAATCACCACAGAAGAGCTCGTCCCCACAGTCATGTGTGAAGGCTGAGGCCATATTTTGAAGAAAAAAATATGTTTGTCTGCAATTTTAACTACAATAATCTATACATGACTATAGAATATATAAATTAAATGATATAAAGAAAAAAAGCCAAATAAATATTATAAAATATATAATGAAAGTTCCCCAGGAGTCATATCACTGGAGTTACCGCGTGACAAAAAATCTCTTATTTTGAAATAAAAGTCACACTGATGACATCACTCGACTTCCTTCTACCTGATTTCTGAGGATCTATGAAGAAAAGCTCATGGTGAGTCCACTGAGTCTTTCAGTTATCAGAGATTTTCTCATTCAGCTCATGATTTCATATGAAGCTTTTAGCTGAAGTCACTGGTGTGACCGACTTTATTCTGAGGTAACTGTGAAAAAATAGAACACAGATGGATTAAATTCCATATTTTAGTGGATATTCCATGATTGACAATATGTGGTTTGATGCTCTGTAGCAGCCGTTCTGTAAAATGCATTGTTCATTAAAATGTCTCTGGTGTTCCTTTATTATGTGGAACACCAATGAGGATCAGTAACACCAGTGACTCCTACGGAGAGATAGAACAGTGGACGTTTCTGTAGAATGACCTAAACAATGCTGCTCTTGTAACCACCTCAACTGGGAATTCCTACTTGGAAAGTCTGGAATGTGTCCTGTACTCCGAAATCATCGCGGCTGCCTTCAGTCCACAGCAAAAGAGTAGCGTTTCTCTGCTTTTAGATGAGAATGTAGTAGCATTTCCTTCAGCTCAGTCAACACACAGACGTACTGGATAAATCTACAGTACTGACCACGTTCACTGCCTTGAGTAGCATGAAGTTCCTGTTCATATAACTAACCTAACTGGTTAGCTTGTTGCTAACAACACTTGTGTGGTGGTTGAAAATGAAAAGTTTTCGCGTTCCGACTTTCCAACTTCCGAGTTAAATTGAACGCAGCACAGATTTCCAACACAGAGGTAAAAAGGAAAATCTGAATTTGTGTTTTTGTTGTGGAATTAACACTTCAAAGCCTTTCACAGCCTCATTAGAGCTATTTTAGAGGTCGTCCATCTTCAGCCTCCCGAGACGATGAAGATCTGCTCTTCAACCTGCTCCTTCAGCTATCAGAGTCCTGCATACCAGACGTCCAGACCCACAGGCACGTGTGTGTTCCACTGGAAAGGTCAGCCATATTTGGATGTCGTTCATCTCTGGCGTAGAAGGAGGTGGGACTGGTCTGGAGAGGTGAGACGACACTACAGTAAGAGGGAACACCGGTGAGGTCTGGAAGGTTAGCGTTAGCGGAGATAACAGAAGCTTCACCCACAGATGTGGGTTTTGTAGGTAGCTGCTAGGTTCAGACTGTTTATAGTCCCATTCGACTTATTGTAGTGCTCAACTTTTGTCCACACGACTAAATTTAGAGTGTATCATTATATTATGATCAAACTTTTCAGCTGTTCAGTTTCAGCATTGCTAGCTAACTGCTGTCTCAATCACAAAGTAGGTTTGTTATTCATGTAGTTTGGTACAAACATCACGTTTTCTGTTTTTACCATATTGTTGGTATATTTGGCGAAAATGACAATCAAATTGTTGTTGGCAGCTGTTTTAAAGTGACTCTAGCGATGCTACAGTTGCTCGTGGTGATGGCTACAGCAAGAACTTGTTGGACGAGAAGGCCTGGCTCGATCGACGTCCCAATTCATACCAAAGGTCTGGGCTCTGTGCAGGCCACTGGAGTTCCTCCACACCAAACTGGTCACTCCATAGCTGCGTCCCATTTCAGGGGCGCGTCCTTCAGAGGCTGCATTTGAAGGCCGATTGCGTCACAGCGGTGCAACTAGGCCGTCCCATTTCGAAGGCTCCTTCATATGCGGCCGAGAAATGTGTCCTCCTTTTCCACGGCAACGAATGATCCAATGGGTGGATCCTTCCCCAGCCAACACATCCCGAGGTTCACTGTGTGCCGGCGAGGATTCGAGAACATGGCGGCGCCAGCAGAGGAGCGAACAGCGGCTGAGGAGACACTTTAAATGACTGTATTGGGTTTAAACTGAGTCGAATAGCGAACGCCAAAAAGCCAATACATGTGGTCTGAGGCAAAACTTATGCTGATGTTTCGTTTTGTTTTGGGGAGCAAGGAGCCAACAGAGAGAAGCAGCTCCAGACCTAATAAATGAAAAATAAAAAAATAAAATCTAAGTTTCAAAGTTTTCAGCTCCATCTGAAGAACTTTAAAAGAATGTGACAGGAGTGGCATTTCGTGATGCAGCCGTAAGGGTGGGAACAGCGGTGCTGTGACGCAAACAGGACCGTCTCATTACGGTTCAGCCTTTGCGGGTCTACGCAGCCTTCATAGACCACGTCCTTTGAAGGATCCAGCCCCTGAATTGGGACACACTCCACGTCTTTATGGAGCTGCTTTGTGCACTGAGGCTCAGTCACGCTGGAACAGGAAAGGCTCTTCCCCAAACTGCTGACACAAAGCTGGAAGCAGATAACTGTGTAAAATGTCTTTGTGCTGCAGCATCAACATCACCCTTCACTGGAACTGAGGAGCCCAAACCCTGAAAAACAGCCCCGCCCATCATCCCTCCTCCACCAAACTGTACTGTTGGCTCTGCAGTCCGGTAGGTAACGTTCTCCTGACATCCACCAAACCCAGACTCATCATCAGACTGACAGATAGAGAAGCTGATTCATCACTCCAGAGAACACGTTTCGCTGCTCCAGAGTCCAGTGGCGGCGCTTTACACCCCTCCAGCCGACGCTTGGCATTGCGCATAGTGATCTTAGGCCTGTGTTCAGCTGCTCAGACATGGAGACCCATTTCATGAAGCCAACCCATTCGACCCTCCACTGCCAGTGTTTGTCTATGGAGGCTGCAAGACTATGTGCCTGTTTAGCTTACCAATCAGGTGTTTATCCTTAAAAAGCCTGATAACACAATCAAGAAAAATATACCTGTTGTGTGAATTTCAAACCAGTGCAAACTTAGTATGGTTTAATATTAATAGCATCCTAGATAGCAGCATATATCGGTCCACTGGCCTTATAAGGCCGGCACCTCGCTGACTGTTCACCGCTGCTGGTCCACCCTCGGACCACCCAGATAAAAGCTCTAACTAGTTTTAATCTCCTCAAACCGATTTTAAATGCACAGAGACTTTTATTTTGGAAAATAAACTAAGACAAATATTAATATATTAATATAATCTGAGCAAAACACCAGTGGACCACCAGCTCTGCCATCAGTGGGCCGACAGTGGCCCACCATCCTCTTGCTATCAGGGATACTCTAACTTTCTTTTTTCAGTTATGAGCTACACTTTCACAGCAGGTTGAATGGGATTTTCGCCAGTGCTCTGTAACTTGGCCAGCCTAGCGACAGTCGCTACAAAAGAATGCATTTGTGGGCGGGGCCAGATGGCTGAATTTGATAAACAGAATATGCAAAGTAGGCAAATATCATTTTCAGCCGTTTATATCTTTTTAGTGATGGTGTTGTGCAATGCTTACATCACAAAGTCTGATATTGTTTGTAAATTTACTGTATGATGTCATCTGTTAAAGAGCCCATATCCTACATTTTCCTTGTGTTTATTTATTTTTTTCCACTTTTGATATTTGTTTGTGAGTTTATGTAACAATAATGGCCATAATTAATTTTTACATGACCACATTCCAGCCACACTTTGTCCCTTACAATTAAACAGGACTTCAAAAATTATATATATGCAAATGCCCTCTGTTCTGTTGCCCTGTATGGTACCTTGTTCAAATTGAAACACTCCTTATAACTTCAGAGTGGGCGGAGCTAAACCGCAGTAGGCGGATATATGTAAATGTAATGGTTGTTGTGACATCACACTGCATAAAGTGAGGTTTTCAGTGATATGGGCCCTTTAATGTGTACCTGAATGCTGTGTATGTGTCTCGGGTTCATATGGCCTATAATAACTATCCAATCAGAAGCTGTTCAGATGGGTTAATTAGCATTAATGTGTGTTGTTTTGCTCAGTGTGGTTTAAGTGTGCAGCTGTGTATCATCTCAGTCTGATAAACTCAGCAGACCGTGCAGCCTCTGCTCCGGACAAAAACACGTTAAAGTTTAATGAGACGGGGGCTCCCAGCTACAGCGCACACACTCACTCCCACCAGAGACACACACAGACCACCACTGCATCAAACACTCTCATCACAGCCCCAGTACTGAAGGGGAATTCCACCAGTTTTTCAAAATTCCCCCATAACTCAGTGTGTGAGGTGTAATTAGAGCAATTCAGAGTGGTTTGGGGTGAAATGGTTCAGATGTCTTTACAGTGGTGGCGATGGGAACCAGGCGTTGCCATGACTACAACACAGATATAGACATTTTACTTACTATCCAGAACCACCAGTGAACCTACAGTTTGTATATGCAGTGTTGAAGATGGTAAAATAGCTGGACGACTTAGGCCACGTTCACATTACCAGGCTGAAGTGGCACAAATCTTAATGTGACTCAGATCTGATGTTTTCAGGGCTGTGTGGACACACAAATCTGATCTTTTCGAATCGGACCTGAACCACATCCATATGTGGTCCTAAATCGGATACGTATCTGATTTGTGGCCATGTGACCTCACGTTTCAGGGCGCCGGTTCGTTTACATTAGTGACGAGTGTGAACCATCGTGTCAGAGAGATCGGATTTGAGCAGAAAATCGGATTTGGGCAGAGAGGCTTGTAATGTGAACGTAGGCTTTGTCTTATAATAGAGAATAGATGGAGCTTCACGCTGTACAACGCTGTGCAAACCTCACCTGCATGAACTGACCCTCCTGCTGCTGCTGCAGCTGCGTAAACTCAGACTATCTAATGAGCCGTTGCTCCGCCTGTTTTTCCCGTTTCTGTATTATAATATTTAATACTAATGCTGTTTGCTAGCCGGTGTGGTCCAGAGGAGGATGGGTTCCCCTTCTGAGTCTTGGTTCCTCTCAAGGTTTCTTCCTTTTGCTCTCAGGGAGTTTTTCCTTGCCACTGTCGTCATTGGCGACGCTCATGGGGGCTCAGACCCGGATTTTTCTGTAAAGCTGCTTTGTGACACACCTGACTCAATATTACTTAAAAAGGCTAATAATGAGAACTGTACTCTGTAGCACTGTTAAAGGGGCAGCATTTTCCTCCTTACTCAAACTCTTATATTTGCAGGAAGTGCATGATCGTCTTCACATGTCCCACAGTCACTGGGCACCTGCTACCTGGTTCCCCCATCACTCTTCATTTTTAGGCACTTTTCTCTCCAGTGTGTTTGTTCAGTTTGCGCTGTTTGATGCTATGTAAGTGGCCATCCTGAAAGACGTCTTTTCAAACTGGCACTAAAGCAGCATCACTGCATGGCTCAACACGCTTGGAGGAGAACACTGAGGCTAAAAACACTTACTGCAGTAACACTGATGTGGTGGTGGTGTGTTAGTGTGTGTTGTGCTGGTCTGAGTGGATCAGACACAGCAGTGCTGCTGGAGTTTTTAAACACTGTGTCCACTCACTGTCCACTCTATTAGATACTCCTACCTTGTCGATCCACCTTGTAGATGTAAAGTCAGAGACGATAGCTCATCTGCTGCTGCACAGTTTGTGTTGGTCATCCTCTAGTCCTTCATCAGTGGTCACAGGACGCTGCCCACAGGACGCTGTTGGCTGGATATTTTTGGTTGGTGGACTATTCTCAGTCCAGCAGTGACCCTGAGGTGTTTAAAAACTCCAGCAGCACTGCTGTGTCTGATCCACTCAGACCAGCACAACACACACTAACACACCACCACCACGTCAGTGTTACTGCAGTGCTGAGAATGATCCACCACCCAAATAGTACCTGCTCTGTGAGGGTCCATGGGGGTCCTGACCACTGTAGAACAGGGTAAAAGGGGGCTAACAAAGTATCAGAGAAACAGATGGACTACAGTCTGTAACTGTAGGGCTACACAGTGAAACTCTGTGGTCAGTGGAGCTGACAGGGTGTGATGTGTGTGGTGTGTGTTCAGTCCAGCTGGTTCAGTATGTGGGTCAGTGCTGAATAATGTATCAGTGCTGGATGGACTGCAGTGATGGTCCGGATCTCCATCACTGCTCGGCGACTTAACTCTGTTTACTCTTCATCTCTCAGATGATGCCGCTCCGCGCGTGCACGACCTTCCTCCTGCCCTCGTGACCACCACCCCGTTCTCCCGCGTTGCTATGGCTACCGCGAGCCTCCGCTGGACTCGTGCTAAAAGCTCGAGCGCATTCCTGGACCAACGCTGTCACGCGCGTGACGCCATCGCTTACCCACCCCACCCCACCCCACCCTACCCTACCCCCACCCCTCCCTCCTCCTCCCGCGCGCGCGCTCCATCAGCATCTCAATCCAGCAGCGAAAACAAACGGGATCTCGCGCCTCCTCCTCCTCCTCCTGCTACTGCTCGCGCACAGTGACCGCAGAGAGAGAGAGAGAGAGAGAGAGAGAGAGAGAGAGAAAAGCTGGGAGAGAGAGAGGCAGAGAGAGAAAGGCTGGGAGAGAGAGAGAGAGAGAAAGGCTGGGGAGGGGAGAGAGAGAGAGAGAGAGAGAGACAGGCTGGGAGAGAGAGAGGCTGAGAGAGAGAGAGAGAGGCTGGGAGAGAGAGTATGTGTGTTGCTGCTCGCGCGGAGCAGCTCCCGTAGTCTGCGGCTCGGTCTCGCGCAGGTGAGCGCGCTCTTTCTGGTTTTATCACCGTCATTATTTTCATTTTTTGATTATTTTAGTATTGTTGTTGTTTTCTGGCCGCCGGAGCTCTCGGTGGATCACGCGGGGTGGAGCGCGAGAGGAACAGCAGCGAGACGCGAGACTGTGCAGCGCGCGCGGACACGGTAAGAGCTCGCCGGTGGCGCGAGCTGCTTTAGTCCGCTTCAGCTAGAAGCCAATACGGGGAGAGCGCGAGCGCAGCTAAAGCTGCCCCTGCCCTTCATGAGAACCTTAATAATCCAGTTCCGGTGGTTCTCTATGTTCCACTACAGGAGTAGAACAGCAGGAATTCTACAGCCTGATAACAAGTGCAGTCTTAAAAAGATGGTTCTTTAGTAAAGGGAATGGTTCTCTTTAGAACCATGAGTTCTGTGTAGAATCATTTCATGCTTGAACGGTTCTTTGCATGGTGAAATTGTTCTTTAGACTGATAGAGAATGTGTTCTATATGGTTCTATATAGAACCTTTTTGAATATAGGTTCTGCTGTTGTTACGAAGTCAAACTTGTGACAATAGAAGAACTTTTTTTGGTACTAGATATACACTCCTAATAAAGATGGTTCTTTAGTAAGGACAGTGGTTCAAGGAAAACTCATGCTTAAATGGTTATTTGCCTGGTTCTGCAGGTTGGTGCTATATGGAACCTTTTGCAATATGGTTCTATGGAGCACCAAAAAGCGTTCTGCTGTTGTTACAATGTCAAGCTTCTAATAATAGAAGGAAAAAGATGGTTCTCCAAGGGTTCTTCAGTTAAAAGAATAGTTTTATTTAGAACCATGAGTTCTGCATAGAATCATTTCATGCTTAAATGGTTCCCTGCATGATGAATTGGTTCTTCAGATTGATGAATAATGTGTTATATACGGTTCTATAGAACTTTTTGGAATATGGTTCTATACAGCACCAAAAGGGTTCTGCTGTTGTTATGATGTCAAACTTGTGACAATAGAAGAACTTTCTTTGGTGCCATATACACTCCTAATAAAGGTGGTTCTTCAATGGTTCTTTAGTAAGGACAGTGGTTCCAGGAACACTCATGCTCAAATGGTTCTCGGCATGGTGAAATGGTTCTTCAGATTGATGGAGAATGTGTTGTATATGGTACTATATGGAACCTTTTTGAATACGGTTCTATATAGCACCAATAAGGGTTCTGCTGTTGTTACAATGTCAAGCTTGTTATAATAGAAGAAAAAAAGATTTTTCTTCAAGGGTTCTTTAATAAAGGAAATGGTTCTATTTAGGTTCTACATAGAACCATTTAATGCTGAAATGGTTCTTTACATGGTGAAGTTGTTCTTCAGATTGATGGAGAATGTGTTATATATGGTTCTATATAGCACCAAACAGGGTTCTGCTATTGTTACAATGTCAAGCTTGTGAAATAGATGAAAAAGGGGGGGGGGTTAGGGGTTCTTTAGTAAAGACTAAACGTTCTATTTAGATCCACGAACACTCAAAGAACTATTGCATGCTTAAATGGTTCTTTGCAGAGTGAAATCATTATTTAGACTGATGGAGAATGTGCTTGTTCTATGTAGAACCTTTTTGAAAATGGTTCTAGATAGCAACAAAAAGGCTATTGTTACAATGTCAAGCTTGTAATAAGAGAAGAACCCTTTTTTGGTGCTACATAGAAAGATTTTCATGCTATATCAAGTGCTATATAGAACCACCTACTACACATTCTGCGTCAGTATAAAGAACCTTTTCACCATGCAAAGAACCACTCCCTTAGAACTCAAAGGTCTAAATAGAAGCCTTTGCTGAAGCACCATCAAAGAACCATGTTTTAAAGTGTTCAGTCAACAGCACTGTGGGAGTCTCTCATACGGTTTCAGTGCTACTGCAGGTCTGTTTCCTGTGATCTCTGGTTGGGCTGGTTAACGAACCGATTGACCAGATGAGTAGAGTCAGGACAGGGACAGCACCACTTCAGCACTATTGACCATAGATCATTTATACACCAACAGTAGAGGCTAGAAACAGATTGGAAAAGCCACTCATGCGCTGACAAACCTCCAGTGTCAGATTAACACATGCAGTGTTGAATTAGCACCTAACTATTGAATCTGCGGTGCTGAGTTTACAGCTGCTGTGTTGAATGTACAGTACTGAATTAACATTTACAGTGCTGAATTTACAGTCCTGAATTAACATTTACAGTGCGGAATTTACAGTCCTGAATTAACATTTACAGTGCGGAATTTACAGTCCTGAATTAACATTTACTGTGCTGAATTTACAGTCCTGAATGAATAGCTAGTGTTGGATTCACAATGTTTACAGTGTTGCATTTACAGTGCTGAATTAAGAGTTACAGTATAGATTTTACAGTATTGCATTCACAGCTTCTGTGCTAAATTTACATTACTGAATGAACAGCTACTGCACTGGATTTACAGTCCTGAATGAACAGCTTCTGTGCTAAATTTACAGTACTGAATGAACAGCTTCTACACTGAATTTATAATCCTGAATGAACAGCTACTGTGCTGAATTTACAGTCCTGAATGAACAGCTACTGCACTGAATTTACAGTACTGAATGAACAGCTACTGCGCTAAATTTACAGTCCTGAATGAACAGCTACTGTGCTGAATTTACAGTCCTGAATGAACAGCTTCTGTGCTAAATTTACAGTACTGAATGAACAGCTTCTACACTGAATTTATAATCCTGAATGAACAGCTACTGTGCTGAATTTACAGTCCTGAATGAACAGCTACTGCACTGAATTTACAGTACTGAATGAACAGCTACTGTGCTGAATTTACAGTCCTGAATGAATAACTACTGTACTGAATTTACTGTACTGAATGAACAGCTTCTGCGCTAAATTTACATTACTGAATGAACAGATACTGCACTGAATTTACTGTACTGAATGAACAGCTATTCCATTGAATTTACAGTACTGAATGAATAACTACTGCACTGAATTTACAGTCCTAAATGAACAGCTACTGTACTGAATTTACTGTACTGAATGAACAGCTACTGCACTGAATTGACAGTACTGAATGAACAGCTACTGCACTGAATTTACAGTCCTAAATGAACAGCTACTGAACTGAATTTACAGTCCTGAATGAACAGCTTTGGTGTTGAATTTGCAGTGTTTACAGCATTGCATTAGCAGTTAGTGTTGAATTTACAGCACTGGATTAACAGCTGCAGTATAGCATTTACAGTGCTGTAACAGTTGCAGTGTTGAATATACAGCGTTAACCTTTACAATGTTTACAGTGTTAAATTTAAAGTGCTGAATGAACAGCTACGGTATTGCATTTACAGTATGTAATTAAGAACTACAATTCTGAATTAGCAGTACTGAAAAGCAGCTACAGTGTTGAATTTACAGTGCTGAAGTAATAGCTACAGTGTTGTACTTAAAGTGCTGATTATAACATCTGTAATGTTGAATTCACAGCTACAGGGTTTGCAGTGTTGAATTTACAATACTAAGTTAACATCTACAGTGCTGAATTTACAGTAGTAATTAACAGATACAGTGCTGAATTTAAAGTGTTTACAGTGTTTAATTTATAGTACTGGATTAACAGCTACAGTACTGGAGTTACAGTACTAGATTAACAGCTACAGTGCTGAATTTAAAGTGTTTAGTGTTAATTTACAGTACTGGATTAACAGCTACAGTGCTGAATTTACAGTATCGGATTAACAGATACAGTGTTGAATCTAAAGTATTTACAGTGTTCAATTTACAGTACTGGATTAACAGCTGCAGTGCTGAATTTACAGTATCGGATTAACAGATACAGTGTTGAATCTAAAGTATTTACAGTGTTTAATTTACAGTACTGGATTAACAGCTACAGTGCTGAATTTACAGTATTGGATTAACAGCTACAGGGCTGAATTTACAGTACTGGATTAACAGCTACACTGCTGAATTTACAGTATTGGATTAACAGCTACAGGGCTGAATTTACAGTACTGGATTAACAGCTACAGGGCTGAATTTACAGTACTGGATTAACAGCTGCACTGCTGAATTTACAGTATTGGATTAACAGCTACAGGGCTGAATTTACAGTACTGGATTAACAGCTGCACTGCTGAATTTACAGTATTGGATTAACAGCTACAGGGCTGAATTTACAGTACTGGATTAACAGCTGCACTGGCGAATTAACAGCTGTAATATTGAATTAACACTTTTTGTCCAGCTGGATTTCAATAAACACTTTTAATGAAGCTTTAGGAAGAGCACTGAAGGTATTTTAACACTAGTCGTCTTATTGTGACACCTGTATGTGTTACTTTAGGACTGTCTGCATTAATCCAACACTGTACATGTTCATTCAGCTGTATGTGTTCATTCAGCACTGGGAGTTTGGCTGTAAGAGCTGTTAGATCTTCAAATCATCACCAGAGCTTTGTGTGCTTTGGCAGCATTTTTGGTGTAAAATCTGGCTGAGACTTGTGCTCATTCCGGTAATGCGGCCGATTACTGGAACCCCACATGACCTCCTGTGTGCATTCGCCAAGGTTTAGCCCAGCAGGTCAGCGTAACAGTGTGAATGGCCTTTTCCAGAGCCAGTAATGAAGGATAAGTCCAAACACAATGGACACTATTGAGGAAAACATAAGAGTCCTGATTTATAAAAATACACTGAAAAAATGTATTAAGACATTTGGGGTTAAAGTAATTGTTTCTTATTGATAAAGTCAGATTAGATTCCTTAATATTGTTATGAGTCCATCATAAGCTGGGTTTGCATTGGGGTCAGCTGATCTGTTTAAGCTCCACCCACAAAGGCTTTACAGTCGGAAATCCCATTCGGCCTAAATAGAAAAAGTATCTTTGACAAAATACCTAAACTTTGAGTATCTAATTCATTTCAAATTACGTTTATTTTGTTTGCGTCCAACTGTTAGGATGTTGTGTACTCAGGCTAATGTTAGCGTAGTGGCTAATTTAATGTTTCAGTTAGCTACAACAACATAGATGCGCTAGCACGGCAATTTAAACAGGAAACTCAATATTATGTTGCAACTCGAAACTAACTATGCTATAATTTTTCATTAGACTGAATGGGATGCCGTTCTGTAAAGCTTGACCGCCCTGTCAACAGTTACTATGAAAGAGCACAGATGTGGGCGGAGCATGGAGAGGTCACTATTGGAATATCAATGGACTGAACCAGATTATTCACTCTATTAAGCTGAAATATATGTTTATGTAATTCTAAAACATTAATATTCATAATCTGGGAATTTGAGTCAGATTAGGTTAAATAACTGACCGTTCAGTCTTTTTTAAAGGGGCACTGTAGATGCTGGTTGTAAAGGAATCGTATCTAAACATATGTGTTGGGCTGCTAAGACACTTTCTTGCGGCCTTATTATTAATAAATTCTAACAGCAATGCTGTTAAACTGCTAATTTCATATTGAGATTGTGCCACAACTCGATTTGAGGCAAGCTTGTGATGATTATGCACGATGCTAATCAGTGGAACATTAGCTTGTTAGCTACATTAGCCTCGTAGCCCCAGTGTAAAACTGAATAAGCAAGCTTTAGCCTGTTGCTAGGCTCAGCATACAGCAGGGAAACTGGGTGAACCTGATTTGCAGAGAGTCCTGGAGTGGATTCATCATGTAAAACAGGCCACGCTGGTTTAGGATGAGGTAATGGGAAAGTAAAAGACTTCCTGGTAGCTTCCTTTTCCCTGAGATTAACCTGGAGGAAACCAGATGGTAACACAGTCACACCGGGAAGCTTATTATCAGGTGTGCGTGTGTTTGGCATGGCTACAGGGGTGCCTGGGGGTCCAGGCGGCATCACTTGGAGGCCAGCACACCCCACAAACTGATTTAAAGAAAAAATGAACGCGATGGCGTGGAGGTCTTGGACCCTTTTGCCTTTATTTCCACTTCAAAACAAATAACACTGACTGGCAAAGCCTTCGTTTCGGCAGCTGCTAGCATAATCTATACATGTTACTGTTGGTCATGGTTTTAAACCAATTGTGCAGTGAGGCATTTTTTAATGCTAACACAGCGTTAAGCGCAGCTAGACTGCTTCTGGAGACTTAGCTAAGCTAAACTGTGCTAGCTGCTAACCTAGGCTCCTGCCTACATTGCTATACTGTGGCAAAAAAGAAAATTGGAGTGTTCAGTTTTACATCTAGTGCCATGAAAGCAGTCTGGTTAATTAGCCTTCACCCACCGTGGTTTCTGTCAGCTGTTAAATGTGAGGTTAGCAATCACGTGTTGTGTTTTTCTCTCTGATTATGAAGGCTACCATGACGTAGGCTAGCTGGCTAGTTGGAGGTTGTTTAGTGATGTCTCTGGGGTATAATTTGGTAGCCCCCCCCGCCCCCAAACGATAACCCGACCCCCCTTTAGGTGTCATTCCAGCTACGCTGCTGGTGTATAAAACGAGTGGTGGTGTTGTTGCCTGTTACAAATGGCCTGTCAGGAGATCCAGCCCTGCATTAATCACTAGTAAATATAGCAGAATAAAGTAAGACTCTCATCACTCGTTTGCTTGATGATATAACGGACTATAAGCATTCACCTGCACCTGTTGCCCACCAGTTAGCGTTTAGCTCATGTGTCAGTGGTGGCAGATGCTTTCTGACCGATGGGAGGCACGGAGGGGACAGTCTAATGGCTAACCACTGCTCAAAAGTTTGGAAACACTTGTCGTAGTAAGTTGATGTTCTTTAATTTTCTAAAATAAAGATACAAATATCATAAAATAGACAGTAAATCTTAACATTTCTAGTGTTGTTGGGAAAAATAAGAAGATTTTAGGAATAGTTTAATGTAGTTGTCTGTTTAAAATCATTTTTCCGCCACAACGTATCTGCCTTGAGATTTGGTCACCACTTTTACATATTAATATATCATAATTCTGGACACATCTAACATCAGTTTCCCACTTTTCCCCCATTATTGTCGGTTTCCTACCAGCTGACCATTTGAAACCTGTGAAGGTGGACAGCACAAACATTTAGAGTAATTTTAAACATTCAGGCCAGGTGGATTTTACTTTAATGAGAAAAATGGCTCCCAACTTTTGAATCTTGAGTAACTGTGTCTGTTTTCTACTCGCAAAAGCTGCTTAGTCAATAAAAGAAAACGACCAAATGATGGTGGAAAAAGACCATAAAAACAATCGAGGTATGTCAAGCAAGTGATGCTAATGCTAGCTGTCAAAGAACTCTTGCTAACCATTCAAGGCACCCAGGACGAGCACAATAAGATTGTTTTATGCATTATACTGCATCCAAATGGGCTTATTTTATTGAAAACACTAGTTCCAGACTTTTGAATGTTAAATAGGTGAATCTATTTTCACACTAATTCTCCAAAACAATGTTGATAGCATTAGCAGTATCTGCCTGCTGCTTCAAACAGCAGCTAGCTGCTAAATTACATGCTAGCAAAAGCTACTAAACACTATACTGTTAGGTACATACTACCATATAAAAGAAAATAACTGAACTCTGAGCCTAAATATTCTGTTTATTCACACTTTTCAAATGACAATGTAAAAAATTATTTTTTATAAAAAAGAGTTTTTTGATCCAGCGATGCTAATGCTAGTTTTCAAACGAGTAATGAGAACAACAGCAGACTATTTATATTTGAGGCAGTGTCAGTCGGGGACATTACAGTGACAGTATTGGCAGTTTTTTACCCACCAATCATCACATAAAGCTTCCAGGCAGGACTGCAGACCCTTTAGTCCAGTTTTCACATGTAAAAAGCAGTTATGATTCCCTCATAGACTCCCAAAATGACATCATAAAAGCATGTTCTTCAATAAACGTATATTCAATTGGGCTCTATTAGTCATTATTTTGATATAGGTCAGAATTTAGAGGAAATAAGTAATTATTTTGAAAAAATAAGTCGCCATTCAGAAAGTAAGCCATTAGTTTGAGTTGCTAAGTCAAAAGTTTGAGAAAATAAGACACTATTTCAAGATACTAAGTCAGTACTTTGACAAAATAAGTTGTTGTTTCAAGATAATGAGTTGATATTTTGAAAAGGTAAGTCATTATTTTGACATGACACACTGGAATTTTGAGGAAATATGTAATGAATTTGACATTATAAGTCAGAATTCTGAGAAAATAACATTATTTTGACATGATAGGTCAAAATTCTGAGAGCTAAGTCAGTAGTTTAAGATGCTAATTTAAATGTTTGTGACAATAAGTTGTAATTCCAAGAAATAATTTTGAGACAGTGTCATTATTTTGATACAAGTCAGAATTTTGAGGAAATAATGATTTTGAAATGATAAATTACCATTCGGAGAAAATAAGCCATTAGTTTGAGTTGCTAAGTCAAAAGCTTGAGTCAATTGGGTTGTATTAGATGTGTTTACGTTCCATTCCACGGTCTATGCTGATTTATACTGGTCTAGTGCTGGTATAGCTGGTCACCCTCCATGGTCATGCTGGTTGACAAGTGTACCAACATTTGCTGGTTTTGCTGGTGACCAGCTGTGCTGGACTGTGCTGGGTTACTGACCTGCAGTGTGAGTGATGGGTACTATCACGTCTGTGCGGCTCTGCTGTCTGAAATCAGTGTCGGCTCATCGCAGTATAATCCTCTCCCTGTCAGACGTTTTCAATGTTAATTCCTCATCATTCATATTTAATGGAGCCTTAATGGCCGTTTGACTGGCCGATTTCATGCAGCTCCGCTGAACTACGACTGTGTGCTGACCAGCGTCGCTCAGGATCAGGGTTACAAGTTTGTGCCAGAAGACAAATACAGCACCACGATTAGATCGACCATCAGGGAGACTTGGCTCAGCATCCTGGGGTCCTGCATGCCGAAAGGCCTTTAGCACATATGAAGAAAAAACAAAAACAAGTCCCTCATCAGAAAAGTGACAAGCACTTACAGCAACCTGCTAAATCACACAGCTGCATATCTGAGACCATCAGAAACTATGTCATTATTTAGACATGATAAAACAATATTCTGAGAAAATATTAGTTTAAGATGCTAAGTTAAAAGTTAAGAAAAGGTTTTAAGCCGATACTTTGATAAATTAAGTGAATATTTCAAGTCAATAAGTCAATATTGTGAGGCGGTTAGTGATTATTTTGACTAAAGTCAATAGTTTGAGATGATAAGTCTGAGTTTGAGAATATAAGTGATCATTTCAACATACTAAGTCAGTATTTTGATGAAGTAATTTGTTATTTCAAGATAATAAGTCAATATTTTAAAAAGGTAAGTAATTATTTTGGCATGACACACTGGAATTTTGAGGAAATAGGTAATTATTTCGACACGAGTCAAAACTTTGAGAAAATAAGTCAGTAGTTTGAGATGCTAATTTAAAGTTTGTGACAGTCAGTAGTAATTCCAAGAAATAATTTTGAGACAGTAAGTCATTATTTTGATATAAGTCACAACTTTGAGGAAATAAGTAACGATTTTGACTTAAGTCAAAATTTAGAGAAAATAAGTAGGAGATTTTGTCCCTGTATTTGGCAGGACTGGGCTTCCAAACTGGCTACCAAAAAAAATTAAAAAATTAATAATTAATAATAAAAAACTAACAAACCTAGAATTGCCACTGTGTGTCTGTGGGATTGCGAGAGTGTGTTTGTGTGCGTGACACTCTGAATAGCCGAAGCTGGGACTGTGTTTGGCTGATGTCCAGGTCAGAATAGAGCTGACCCGGCACTCTTAAATGGGCCAGAACAAACTGCAGATTCATTATACGCCAGCTAAGGTGCACAGAGCACAGCTAGACGCAGTACAGAGCGCTGCCTGCAGAACAGTAAATACCTTAGTTAGTAATAAAAACAGCTTTTTTACAGACAACAGTGAAATATTAACTTATTATTATTAACTTTATGCAAATTCATTACCAATCAGTCTGACATCCATCTGCTTTATCCTCATGAGCTTCCGTCAGTGTTTGATGGGTTTTTGGGATATTTGACAGTTTAAGACCTTTTAGAAGTTGGAATGACACGGACACATCAAACAAAGAAGAACATCAACGATTATAAATTGCTGCTCTGTGTCCCTCATAGAAATAGATCCATGTGGCCGACGTGGTCACTGCTTATCTGTTATGGCTGCCCTGAACATGACAGACTGGGGTTCAGTTCCCCGCCTGGGCAACCACGCCAAACTACACCACTGATAGTGTTGGACAAGACTTCTAAAGGCCCATTTATGATCCCTTTACGTACGAAAAGAACTAACGATGTAACGGTCGCTGCCTGCATACTTCCATGCATGGAGCAGTATGTCCACTAGAGGGCAGTCCAGAGTCAAAGGTTTCTGACAGTAACAAACATAGTGGTGGTGGAGGAGCCATAATAATGTACCAACTACAAAAGAACTGAAAGAGGCACCAGTGTGGACACCGGTGGTCTGGGAGAAATTAGCACCGTGTTTCACGTGAGCAATTAGCAACACTGCCTCCCCATGGCTTCCGGTGGTACTGCTCTGTTTCATCCACGGACAAAAGGCTTCGTCTGTATCCATATCGGTATTTAATGTTGAGCATAAACAAGCCTTAGCGCTACATTCATCAACATCTTAACATGATAAACCTGTAAGTCACTCTGGATAAGAGCATCGTCCGAAGGTACAAACTCACCACTGACCAGTGAAACAAACAAACAGCAGTTTAGCTATTTCTTATTTTCATTACTGTTAAAATCATCCCTCAATTGCATGAATTAGTACTTGATGATAATAGAAGTGTTTTTATTTAAAATTGCTAAAATTATGGAAACATTTGAAAAAAAAAAAGTTATTACTATTATTATTTAAGTGGGGTATTTGGTAAATTGTTGCCATTTGGCAACAATGCGCAATCGTACCACAGCAGTGTAAAATCTAAAAACGCACCATACAAACTAATTTTTCTCTAAAAACATCCTTTTATAGTAAACAAGACCGAACAAATCCAACTTATACTTAGTGAAGTGTACGTTTAATATTTGCAAATATTAAAATGAATATGACTTCATCTGTTATTGGAACGTATGGTAATAATAACATCATAATAAGATTTCCTTGTCATGTGATGTCATCACATATTTGTCCTTTCAAAGTAAAATTTTTTTACAGTTAAATAGTAAAACAGATTTATCACTGCCTTTTAGTAAAATTGAGGTAAAATAATTGTTGCCATGTGGCGACACCATGCAGTAGAGGGTTATCTGTAAAATTCACCATTTTGGACACATTATAGTAGGTTTATTAAATCTCTCATGATTTTCTGCATCTTTTATCCTGCTATCAAAACCTGAAAGTGCCATTTTTTAACACTTTCGTACAAAAATGTTCAGTGGACAAAATTTCTGAACCTTTGAACAGTAAAGTATATTTGTAGTGTACATTGAAAAAATTGGTGCTTTGAATCGACTTCAGATGTGCTTATTGGTTCCACATGAATAAAATGCATTTTATCGACAAAAATTATCGCTGCAATAACAGCGTTGATGTATTATATTTCATACATGTGGAACCAAAGTTCACATCTGAAGGAAGTAAATTTAAAGAAACCCTTTTTAGTGTATTGAAAATAGCTAACTAAGTTAGATTTGGGGATTTGGAGACCTCTCTGGTGGAAATGTGTAACTGCACCCAAGGACATTTTGTAATGCAGGTTGTGTGTCGGCCCCCTTCCCCGAGGGGATGAATCTGCTGATTGAAAGAGAATTCAGAGAGAACTCAGTCTAAACTCGGTGAAGGAGCGTCTCTGAGGATGAGAGTGAATTATCTACTACTGTCATCACATCTTCATCAGTGTGATGGTGATTCTGAGATCGTCTGAGGCCGAAACATCGAGCCGGACCTCCTTTTAGAGTCTGTGTGTGATGTTAATACGTAAAGACGTATGACGTGGTGTGAAAAACTCGACGCCTCTGACTTTTAAATGATGATTTCAGGCTTTACAGGGCGACTCGGAGCAGCACACGCTCACCGTACTTTACCTGTTTTTTCCTCCTGGCTCTGTAATGCAGAGTAATTAATGATTTAAGTCGTTTATTGAAGCAAAAATAACATTTTGCTTTTTGCCAACTGCATTTAAAGTGGATTGAACTGAACTGTCCTGCTGGCTCTGTATGAAGTCAATGGTAATATATCATCTATGCATTTGTTCAGTCCACAGATTTATGACTGTGTGTGTGTGTGTGTGTGTGTGTGTGTGTGTTCATACAACCCTAGTGCTTTTTATAACGCGTCACTTACGAAGCCAGGGACATTCAGCTCATATTCACCCTCGTAATGGATTGGGTGTTGAGATCAGTCTGGAGTGACCATGTCGACACGTTGACACACTCTGTGTGTGTGTGAGTGTGTGTGTGTGAGTGTGTAGGTGTGTGTGTGTATGTGTGTGTGTATAAATAGTCCTGAGGTACTTTAATGAGGGGATGCCTAAGCCGCTGTTAAGCCTTATTTGGTTAATTGTTATTCCCTTTCAAGCCCACATAGACAGACAGACAGATAAACAGACAGATAAACAGACAGACAGACAGACAGATAAACAGACAGACAGACAGGCAAGCAGCCAGATAGACAGACAGGCAGGCAGACGAACAGACAGACAAACAGACAGAGAGACATACAGACAGGCAGACAGATGTGGTGTTGTGATGCATATACAGTACAGCTTGTAAAAAAAATACACACTTAAATTTGGCGAATAAATTGCGTATATTTTAGAACAGTTTATTATTGATTATTATAACATTAAGTAATTAAATAATGAAGTATTTGCTCATTTTTTATGAACCAAAAGTTATCAGGCTATTTTCAAACCTATATTTATAAAAATATTGTCTTTTTTCACTATTGTGCAAATAGTAGCTTGAGTCGAATTTATTCATGTGTGTGTATATATATATATGTTGATGTATGACTTATTCATTTGTTCCACATTAGAAAAAGGCCAATTTCAAATAAGTTGGCATATATGTTACATATGTAAATCACGCCGCCACTGGACTCTGGAGCAGTGGAAACGTATTCTGTGTAGTGATGAATCAGCTTCTCTGTCTGTCAGTCTGATGGACGAGTCTGGGTTTGGCGAATGTCAGGAGAACGTTACCTGCCTGACTGCACTGTGCCAGCTGTAAAGTTTGGTGGAGGAGGGATGATGATATGGGGCTGTTTTTCAGGGGTTGGTCTAGAACCCTTAGTTCCAGTGAAGGGGAACCTTAATGCTTCAGCACCAAGACATTCTGGACAATTGAACACTTCCAACTTTGTGGGAACAGTTTGGGGAAGAACCTTTCCTGTTCCAGCATGACTGAGCCCCAGTGCACAAAGCAGCTCCATAAAGGCCTGACTGGGTGAGTTTGGTGTGGAAGAACTTGACTGGCCCTCACAGAGCCCTGACCTCAACCCCATCACACACCTTTGGGATGAACTAGAACGGAGATTGTGAGCCAGACTCTCTCGTCCAACATCAGTGTCTGACCTCACAGACGCTCTTCTGGATGAACGGACAGAAATTCCCACAGACACACCCAGAAGAGTGGAAGCTGTTAGAGCTGCAAAGGGGGACCAACTCCATATTAATGCCCATGGATTTAGAATGGGACTCTGATATATTGATATATTATGAGACTTTTATATGAGACTTTTGTCATATATTTGAAATCCATAAGTTCTCGAATCCTCAAATTTGTCTTTATTCCAGTCCGTCCTTGCCAGCCTGTTCCCTTGCTTTATGAACATAACGGCTGCCTTTATCAGGTGGATGGATATTTTCTTACCATTACATCATCTTTATGAATCATATCAGGCCTCAGCTTGTAGCGATAGCTCAGTCATCCCTGGCTGGCGAAGGACCCCAGCCTGACCTTTATTAATCAGGCACTTTAAGAGGCGACTCTGGCTTCATACAGTGTGGAACCACTTCACAACAGCCACTTTCAGAATGGAAGCATTAATGGTGGAATGGCAGATTAATAGTGTGTTTCATATTTATAGACTGGGGTGATATCAAAGAATATTACCCATATCTGTTGATTTATGTGATTATTGTGTTTTATTAAAGGGGAATTCCACCCAGGTTTCGACATTTCTGCCCAATTCAGATGTTGCGATGTAAACAAAGACAGGAACCAAGGCCTGAAATGTCTACAGTACAAATATAGCCGCTTTATTTGCTTCCTCTGAGTTTTTATATATACTGATGATGTAATCTTGTCGCTGTGCTGCTAAAGACTTTATTATCATCAGTGCACTGATAGTAATTCATACGCAACTATTGTTATCACTGCTGTGGACAAACAGCTGGTCTGTTTTCCACCTCTTGATTTAGTGGTCAGTCTGCACCGTCCTGTGGATGATGGCTGTATGCTGTACAGAAGACTCTGTTTGTCTGTATTGACTGTATTTACTGTCTGTCAGACCGTAACGTGATGACATCGGTAACTGTGTTATATGATATGGTTTGAGAGGGAGATTTTGGAGAGCAGTGGTCACTGTGTTCCTGGGGATTTACCTTCTGGGAGACTTTAACTCCAAATATAATGAAATCCTAATCTGATCTGTCTAATAAGTCCTTATATTTATATGCACTTTGTAGTTCTACAGTTACAGACTGTAGTCCATCTGTTTCTCTGATACTTTGTTAGCCCCCTTTTACCCTGTTCTTCAGTGGTCAGGACCCCCATGGACCCCCACAGAGTGGGTGGTGGGTCATTCTCAGCACTGCAGTAACACTGATGTGGTGGTGGTGTGTTAATGTGTGTCACGCTGGTCTGAGTGGATCAGACACAGCAGTGCTGCTGGAGTTTTTAAACACTGTGTCCACTCACTGTCCACTCTATTAGACACTCCTACCTTGTCGGTCCACCTTGTAGATGTAAAGTCAGAGACGATAGCTCATCTGCTGCTGCACAGTTTGTGTTGGTCAACCTCTAGTCCTTCATCAGTGGTCACAGGACGCTGCCCACAGGACGCTGTTGGCTGGATGTTTTTGGTTGGTAGACTATTCTCAGTCCAGCAGCACTGCTGTGTCTGATCCACTCAGACCAGCACAACACAAACTAACACACCACCACCACGTCAGTGTTACTGCAGTGCTGAGAATGATCCCACCACCCAAATAGTACCTGCTCTGTGAGGGTCCATGGGGGTCCTGACCACTGAAGAACAGGGTAAAAGGGGGCTAACAAAGTATCAGAGAAACAGATGGACTACAGTCTGTAACTGTAGAACTACAAAGTGCACCTATATAGTAAGTGGAGCTGATAAAATGGACAATGAGTGTAGAAACAAGGAGGTGCTCAGAATGTTATGCCTGATTATATATTTATATATATAATTTTTATGGCGGAGGGATGGAGGTCATTGTAAACCCAAAATAGTCCCTAAAGAAAATATTACAGTTAAAGTTAAAACTATTTTCTAAATTATAAGGATCTGAGATCTGACGTTTGTCTTGTTTGTCTGAGCTTACATACGATTTATAGCCTATACATGATTGTGCTGTAGGGCTATTGCTGGAATCTTCAGTACAGACTGACCACTGGATACAGAATTGTTCACAGTGGTGGTGATAAAAGCCAGACATTTGAAGTGTATTACATATAAAAGCTAAATCACAGATTATTATTACATCAAGGGATTACAAATACATTGCCTGATGCCTGAGACACGTTCCATATACACTCAGAAGACTCGTGTAGGTTCCCTGGTGGTTCTGGATAGTGAATAAAATGTCTATATCTGTGTTGTAGCCATGGCGACCCCTGGTTCCTATCACCACCATTGTAAAGACATCTGATCCGTTTCACACCAAACCACTCTGAATCTCTCTGACTACATCTCAATGATTTTTAAAGCGTATGAAAGAAATGTGTCTTAAGTATCTGAGATTTGCTGTCTGCCTTGTAAGTCTGAGATTACTGCGTCTATTTATAGTCTATACATGATGTTACATAATCATATATGGTGGTATAGAGCTGTTACAGCCGTCTGCAGTGCAGACTGGCCATTGGATACAGAACAATGAGAACAGTGGTGATGGGTTAGAGATGCTCCATTAGAGCCCATACAGGCTTATATTCAGCTCATATAGTTTCTCTCTCCGCGGCCTTCGTTATCGATTTCTCTGAAGGGACTCGGCGTCGGCGTTCTGGTGGTCAGCCGGTGTCCTTATCAGTTAAAACACCGCCTCTTTCAACTAATGAGAGCACGAGATTATTTGATTATCTGCATGTGTTGTTTCTACAGTAGCCAGTGCTGATTTAGAAGGACAGCTGCTGACCCCCGCTAAATGCAGCCCATTACATCACTGAGAATGACAGGACTCACCCACGTAGCACCGGACTCGACCAAACAACTGCCTCAGCGCAGACGCGTGGCTGTGGGAACGTGGACATTAACTGGAGCACTGTGTCATCAGGAAAGGCTGAAAGCTTGTACAGTGTCTCCGTCCATAACCAGCTTCATAAACGCTGAGTCTGGATCAGATGCTAAAATGCTGACGCTAATAGATCAGACTGGAAAGCTGAATCTGTGGATGGGAGACTAACGCTTAGTGCCTGAATGCTTAACTCCTTAAATATCCAGGCCCAGTTATTACACACTATACATTACACACTTCTGTAGGCTAAGAATAGCTCAACCAGTTTGCACTGAGGTCCCTGTAGTTACTGAATAATAAGGCTTAGTGTGTAATAAGCCTGGGATTCTAAGAGGTTAACCTCATAGTCTGACAGCTTATGGCAGTATAATATTAAATCTTAGAGGTATATGTGAAAGTTTGCGCACCCCTGGCTGAATAATGTACTTTTTATACTTTTTGAGGGTGGTACGGTGGTGCAGTGGGTAGCGCTGTCGCCTCACAGCAAGAAGGGCCTGGGTTCGATTCCCGGCTAGGTGACCAGGGTCATTTCTGTGTGGAGTTTGCCTGTTCTCCCCATGTCTGCGTGGGTTTCTTCCCACAGTCCAAAAACATGCAGTCAGGCCAATTGGATGTGCTAAATTGCCCCTAGGTATGAATGTGTCTGTCTGTCTGCCCTGCGATGGACTGGCGACCTGTCCAGGGTGTATCCTGCCTTCCGCCCAATGACAGCTGGGATAGGCTCCAGCACCCCACCGTGACCCAGAAGGATAAGCGGTTTAGATGATGTGTGTATTTATATACTTTCTGAAGTGAACAGAAGTAAACACAACCTCTGCAGCAAACTGTATTAAAAATAATGTTCTTGGCAGTGTTAAAATAATAATAATAATTAAAAAAAGGCAACTGTGGCATGTGCAGCAGTCTGGACACCCTTCCAGTTAAAGTGTTTTAGAACTTAAGGAACGTTCTAGGCCTTAATTCACCTGTTAGGACTACTAAGGAAGGTTAAGAATAGTCATTGGAAATTTGATGACAATTCCAGAGTGTAAAATATAGTAAATTCTCTGACTCTTCGAACTTTGTGCTAACAGTCAACAGGGGGTGCTATAAAAAGATAACAAAGCGCTTCCAGCTCCAGTTTCCACTGTCCGAAATGACATTAAGCAGTGGCAATTAAGGGGAACTGTGGAGGTCAAAGCCAGATCTGCTGGCCAGAAAGACAAACAAAACCCAAAATAAACCCAAACAACTGCAAATCATGAGAAAATAAGGTATCATTTCAAGATAATAAGCACTGTGTCATCAGGAAAGGCTGAAAGCTTGTACAGTGTCGCCGTCCATAACCAATTTCATAAACGCTGAGTCTGGATCAGATGCACCCCTGGCCAGATAACATATTTTTATGCTTTTTGAAGTGAAAAGAAGTAAACACAACCTCTGTAACCAACTGTATTAAAGGAAATTAGTAAATTCTCTGACTCTTCAAACTTTGTGCTAACAGTCAACAGGGGGGCGCTATAAAAAGATAACAAAGAGCTTCCAGCTCTACTTTCCACTGTCCGAAATGACATTAAGCAATGGCAGTTAAGGGGAACTGTGGAGGTCAAAGCCAGATCTGGAGCTCTCAGATAGAACTGCTGAGCAGAAAGGCAACAAAACCCTAAATAAACTCAAAAACAACTGTATATCTTGAGAAAATAAGGCATCATTTCAGGATAATACATCAATTTTCTGAAGGAATAAGTCATTATTTTGAAATAGTATGTCAAAATACATGGAACGGATTGCATGTACAACAGTTTTCAATCACATGAGGAGATGGTTCCCAAGGTCAAAGCTAACGTCGGGTTACCTAATGTGTGTTTGGCTCTTTCAGATTTTTTTCCTCAGGAAAGTGAAAAACATTAGCATTTTTAGCGTTAGCCTACTTTAACACACACAATGGAAACACAAGTCATAGAAGCCTTATAGACAATGTTTCAAATACCTCTGACTCTGAAAATAAACCTTCTCTCTCTGTCCGTCTTCTCTGTCCTGTTTCTCAGGCAAGTGGATCTAAACTCAGAGGAGCTTCTCAGCCTCACCAGGAGAGGGAAGATCAGAGGAAAAGGGAAGGAGAGAAAACACAGAAGTCCAGGAGACAGAAGAGAAGAAGGAAGGCGTTACCCTGACGTCCGACTGATGATCACCTGGCCTGGACCAGAGATTCTCCAGGAGATTTTATGACGGTAAGACTCTGACTGACTGGTCTCAGACCAGTTTCCTGCTTAGCCTTCACCTAGCATGCTAACTAGAGCACTAGCATGGTTCAGTTAGCATAGTTCAAATGGGATCATGCTATGTAAGCAGTACTCATTAGCTGGTTGACCAGCATATCAGTGTCCAAAACACAACATATGCTGGTTTTTCTGGTAGTCTTCTAGCAGTGATAGCCAATCGGCTCTCATTTGAAACATCACATTTCTACACCATTAAATCATTGTAATGTAATCAGAGAGATTCAGAGAGGTTTGGTGTGAAATGGTTCAGATGTCTTTACAGTGGTGGTGATAGGAACCAGGGGTCGCCATGACTACAACACAGATATAGACATTTTATTTCCTATCCAGAACCACCAGTGAACCTACACGAGTCTTCTGAGTTTATATGGAATGTTGATGATGGAAAATAGTGGAAAATCTGAAATAATAAGTTTTCTTTAGGGACTATTTTGCCTCACAGCGCCCTGCATGTATCCCTCCACCATGAATGGAGTTTAAGTTCTCCAAACTATCATAAAACAGTGTCTCAGTCATCAGGCAGTGAATTCATAACCATTTACTGTAGGAACTTTCTGTGAGGGAGCTTTTAGAGGTGGACGTCTGGTTCCTATCACCACCACTGTGAACAGTTCTGACTCGGTAAGTTTATCTAGAACGGAGGGTTTCACTCCAAACCACTGTGAGTGGGTCTGATTGCATCTTAGCTGATTTTTCAGATTTTACAGTCCTTGCAGTGGACAGGCTTTCCTATGAGGTTTTTACCACTATAAACTGTGTAAGAGTCGTAACCCATATAGAAAACTTAGAACAGTTTCCTTTGACTCTAAGTATGTTTTGAAAGCGATGAAATGTAAATGTGCTAAGAAATGTGCAGATTTTGCTTCCGGCATTTAATGTCCAGCAAACTGACACAAAAAAAAATTTTTCTAAGTTTCATTTACATTTATGTGCAAAAGTTTGAACACTCCCGGTCAATTTACATGTGTTTTGTGAGTGAAAATAACACATCCTCTACAAAAAAATAAAATATAAAATGTAAAATGTGCCATATATTTTGCACAGGCTACATTTAGGTTTTTTTTTATTTCTTCCTCAGATGTTAAATTCAGTAAATAAACAGTATCTGTGCATTAAAACGTGCAGACGTCTGTCTCTGTAGAGGACATGTAACTTATTTGCACTTGGGGTGCCTAAACTTTTGCATATGACTGTATAGTTTGTGCACCCCTGGACAGACCAGCCAGACGACAAAGGAAAAAAGTTCTGCTGATTTTTGTGGAGTAATTGCCGTTTCCATCCTCTTCATCATCAGACCACAGTGTTGCAATATTTTCCGCATAAAACCTCTTGGATGGAAACCTGTGTTGCGACAGATCAGCATTGTGACGCCTGCACTTGCCTCTCTCTCTCTCTCTCTCTCTCTCTCTCTCTTTATTCCTCTCTCTCCATTGGGGCTGGTGCAAAAACAGGGTCAAATAAACTGCGGTTCTGGCCGAACCCAGGAATAGAAATTCAGCACCCCGTCCTGTGGAGCTCGGAGACGTCAAACTAAAACCAAAACCTTCTCACTATAAAACTCTGCTCTCCTGCCCTCTCACGTCCACTATTTCAGGAGCTTAATTGGAAGGTTTAATGTGCTGTGTACCAGAACCATCAGTCACCAGCACAGCGCTCTGAAATCGTACAGCCCCACAGAACCAGCACTGACGACGGCGTCAGCAGATTAGAGAGAGAAACAGAGCAACTACACTTTAAAGATCAGGGTGTCACTGATCGAATGACATGTTCCTGTTGATTTGAAGTGAAAACAAGTGAACTGGTCCTCTAAAACACTTCAGGTTGTGGTTCGTTTGAAATCATTATTTTTTTCCCAAATGTTAAACTATGTATGAAGTCTTTTCAAACCTATTTATATCCAAAATTGTTACGAAAGAACGTAAGACATATCTTCACATGTACATCACATGCATACCCCTGCAATCTCCATAGGCCTTACTGAAGAGCTCAGAGACCGTAACCGTGGCACTGTCACAGTATAACACCTTTGCTACAGGTCAGTTTGTGAGGGTTCTGCCCTGCTAGAGCTGCCCTAGACAACCGTAAGTGCTATTATTCTGAAACGTAAGTGTCTAAGACAGGGGTCTTTAATTAAAATTCAGTAAGGCCCAGTTAGGGAAAATATCCTCAAGGAAAGGTCCGGAACATCATAATGTCTAACCTGCATCATGATTCAGTTCCATCTACTGTTTACTGAAGTAGCCTAGTAGTTATATCAACATCTTATACAGTCAACAACTGAATATCAAATCAAATAAAGTACAGTTCAGTCATATTTCAGTAATGTTTATTATCAGTTTTCCGTTTTTAGATCACGTCATGTGAAATAACTTCCCTCTGACTCACTTTCTTCTCTGACTGCTGTGTCTCGCCTCGTCCCTCCCCCGTGTGTGCGTCACTCACTCGAGTCTCAGTGCTCATCGTAATGCACAGATCTGATTGGTTGAGCAGCGTCACGTGTGATATTTACAACGCATGCGATTGGTCTGTGAGTCTCCGGCCGTTAAAGCGGCACCGTAAAAGCTAGAAAGGTTACGGCGATTAAAACAGGACCACCCCATCGAAATGAAATAATTCTCTATAGTTTATCAGTTACAGGTCCAGGTCCGCATAGGACAGCGTCCGGGTCCGGACTTGGACCTTGGTCCTGACTTATGGTCTAGGAGGAACAGCATGGGGTTCCATGGCTGAGCAGCTGCACATGAGCCTAAGATCACTATGTGCAATGCCAAGTGTCGGCTGGAGTGGTGTAAAGCGCCGCCACTGGACTCTGGATCAGTGGAACCGTGTTCTCTGGAGTGATGGATCTGGCTTTACTGTCTGGCAGTGTGATAGAAGAATCTGGGACTGACGAACGCCAGGAGAACCTACCTAGCAGGATTCTCTGGCCTGCAGCGTAGCTAGAATACTCACAGGTCTGGAGACATTTCCCCTGTGCTTGGTTTGTGTTTTGACCTGAGGTGGCACTTGACGTTTCTACTGCAGGCATCCTGAAGGCTTTGCAGTGTAATGTGATGTGTGGATTGTTGTGACTGTGCTGGGCTGCTGGTGAGCAATGAGGAATGGAAGAGGAGGGTGAAATCCCTCTGCGCCGGACACTATTCAGTCTCCACCAAGGTGGCCATGCGGAGATAAAACAACCAGCACAACTGCAGCTGATGTTCACTTTCATAAATGTTGAGTTGCCTACAAAGTCCAAGTCCAGCTTGTGTCCAGCTTTGTGAGTCATAAACCTCTTTTACGTCAAAATGTATTCCACCAACAGTACTAAGAGAAGAAAATTACAGTTTTTCAACGTGGTTGTGAATGTGTTGACAGGCTGTTGGTATGCAAGCCAAGGTGGTTGCTAAGGTGTAGGTACATTGTTGTTATGGTAACCCAGGTGGTTTTTAAATTGTCGGTAAGCCATTGCCATGTTATCCAAGATGGTTGCTAAGGTGTTGGTAGGCCACTGATGTAGTATTCCAGGTGGTTGCTAAATTCTTGGTAAGCCATTGCCATGGCATCCAAGATGGTTGCTGAGGTGCTGTTAGGCCATTGCTGTAGTATCCCAAGTGGTTGCTAAGGTGTTGCTAGGCCATTGCTGTAGTATTCCAGGTGGTTGCTAAGGTTTTGCCAGACCATTGCTGTAGTATCCCAGGTGGTTGCAAAGGTGTTGCTAGGCCATTACTGTAGTATTCCAGGTGGTTGCTAAGGTGTTGCTAGGCCATTGCTGTAGTATCCCAGGTGGTTGCTAAGGTGTTGCTAGGCCATTGCTGTAGTATTCCAGGTGGTTGCTAAGGTTTTGCCAGACCATTGCTGTAGTATTCCAGGTGGTTGCTAAGGTTTTGCCAGACCATTGCTGTAGTATCCCAGGTGGTTGCTAAGGTGTTGCTAGGCCATTGCTGTAGTATTCCAGGTGGTTGCCAAGGTGTTGCTAGGCCATTGCTGTAGTATCCCAGGTGGCTGCTAAGGTGTTGCTAGGCCATAGCTGTAGTATTCCAGGTGGTTGCTAAGGTTTAGGTAGGCCGTTGCTGTAGTATTCCAGGTGGCTGCTAAGGAGTTGCTAGGCCATAGCTGTAGTATCCCAGGTGGTTGCTAAGGTTTAGGTAGGCCGTTGCTGTAGTATTCCAGGTGGCTGCTAAGGTGTTGCTAGGCCATAGCTGTAGTATTCCAGGTGGTTGCTAAGGTTTAGGTAGGCTGTTGCTGTGCTAACCCAGGTTTTTTGGCTACAGTGAAAAGGGGTTAATAAAGCACTCTAAATGCTGGAATTTGGACCAAAACTGGGCTGCATACTACAGTTTCGTCATTCGGTTGATAAGGAGTTTTCCTGATGTTCTGTAAAGCTTATCTAGGAGTAGCTGTGAAAGCACGTACTTGTGGGCAGAGCTTGGACAGGTCAGTTTAGTTCAGTTTAAAGTGTGTTATCAGTGAGGCAGGTCAGTGTGGTATGTTTGTATTGTGCAAAGACAAAGAAAACAGTGGAAAGAAAAAGAACGTTCCAGTAACTGCAGATTGAATTTCACAATAATATAAAAAGGCAGTTTATCAATGTGTATGTCTGCTACTCTCCCTCTCTCTCTCTCTCTCTCTCTCTCTCTCTCTCTCTCTCTCTCTCTCTCCACTCTCGCCCAGGCTCTCTTCATGTGTCTGTGTGTTTACAGTCCCTCCTCTTCCTCATTCCTGCCTGTTTGTGTCCGTTTTTGTTCAGGCTCGGGCACAAAAGGCCTGAAAGGGAATACTGGCACACACAGGGCTTCAGTTTCAATGGCCTGGAAGAATGTGAAACTGCACACACACACACACACACACACACACTCACACACACACACACACACACACACACACACACACCACACACACACACACACACACACACACACCACAAAAACACACACACACACACACACACACACACACACACACACAACACACACACACACACACTCTCACACACACACACTCACACACACACACACGCACACAAACACACACACACACACACACACACACACACTCACACACACACACACACACACACACACACACACACACACACACACACACACACACACACTCACACTCACACACACACACACACACACACACACACACACACACTCACACTCACACACACGCACACAAACACACACACACACACACACACACACACACACTCACACACACACACACACACACACACACTCACACACACACACACGGCCAGTTTCTCACACATGCACACACGCAACCTTCACCAACACAGCCAGTGATGCACAAACACACTCTGATTAACCATTAGAGGAGGAAAGATCAAAGCGTGTTCAGAACACTGTGGACCGTCTTTGATAACTTCATTGGGTGTGTAGTGATTCCAGTCGCTACACTGTGGCTGGAAGGCGCTATGATGTTCCACCTTGCTGTTAGGGCACTGCTTGGTGGTAGTTAGGTGGTTGTTAAAGTGTTGTTAGGCCATTGCTGTGCGATCCAAGGTGGTAGCAAAAGTGTTGGTAGGTTGTTGCTATGATATCCCAGGTGGTTGTTAAAGTGTAGGTAAGCCATTGCCATGGTATCCAACATGGTTGATAAGGTGTTGCTAGGCCATTGCTGTAGTATCCCAGGTGGTTGCTAAGGTGTTGGTAAGCCATTGCCATGGTATCCGACATGGTTGCTAAGGTGTAGGTAGGCCGTTGGTATGGTATCCCAGGTGGTTAATAAAGTGTTGTTCAGCTGTTGCTATGGTATCCAAGGTGGTTGATAAGGTGTTGCTAGGCCATTGCTGTAGTATCCCAGGTGGTTGCTAAGGTGTTGGTAAGCCATTGCCATGGTATCCAACATGGTTGCTAAAGTGTAGGTAGGCCATTGCTATGGTATCCCAGGTGGTTGGTAAGGTGTTGCTAGACCATTGCTGTAGTATCACAGGTGGTTGCTAAGGTGTTGCTATACCATTGCTGTAGTATCCCAGGTGGTTGCTAAGTTGGTGGTCAGCCATGGCCATGGTATCCAAGATGGTTTGCTAAGTTGTAGGTAGGCCGTTGCTATTGAATCCCAGGTGGTTAATAAGGCGTTGCTATGGTATCCAAAGTGGTTTCTAAGATGTTACTAGGCTATTGCTGTGCAATCCAAGTTGGTTGTTAAGGTGTTGTTAGGCCATTGCTGTGGTATTCCAGGTGGTTAATAAAGTGTTGGCAGGCCATTGCTATGGTATCCAAGACGGTCACTAAGCTGTAGGGAGGAGGTTGCTACGGTATGCCGGGTGTTTTTCAGATGTTGCTAAGGTATCCAAGATGGTTGCTAAGGTGTTGAAAAGGCGTTGCTATGCAATCCAAAGTGATTGTTAAGGTGTTGATAGGCTGTTGCTATGTGGTCCAAGATGGTTGGTAAGGTGTCGGTAGGTTGTTGCTGTCCCAGGTGGTTGCTAAGACCTTTATGTGATATCCCAGGTGGTTGCTAAGTTGTGTGTACACACACACACACACACACACACACACACACACACAAATCAGATCCGAAGTTTCTCTGTCACTGTGCCATTCATTCCTATGGAAAAATAAAAGAAGGGTGGTCTCTGACTCACAGTACTGCATATAACACACTCATCTATTGAGTTCTGTTTTAACTTAATGCTGACTCGGTTATGTTGCTTGGCAACCATAGCCATCCATTGCAGCCGTCTGGGCTAAAGGATGCTGTTAGGAAGAACAACTGTAGTGGATTGAGGGTTAGCATTCGCTGGGTGCTCCGGGCTACTTTGCAGTGCACAGCATAAACCATATGTAAATCCTTCCGACCCTTCTGACCTTCACATGCTGAGAGGTCAGATCTGCTCCTGTGGCCAGACAGTCAGTCCAAAATTCAGCCCCAGGCGAAGACCATTCTGCTGATGATAAATGAGGTTAAAAAAGGATGGACAGATTAAAGGAGCAAAGAAAAACATATATAAATGTATGTTACCAGATTGAGACCATATGTGTGAGGAACCTGTGATCTACACTCTCAGAATAGAATAAAGAAAGTGGTTCTATGTAGAACGTGAACATTCAAAGAATGATTACATGGTTCTTTGCATGGTGAAAGGTAGTTCAGATTAATGGAAAATGTGCTGTATACGATTCATATAGAACCTTTTTGAAAATGGTTCTAGATAGCACCAAAAAGGGTTCAGCTATTCATGTCAAGCTTGTAATAATAGAAGAACCCTGTTTGGTGCGATATGTAACCCTTTTCAAAAAGTTTGTACATAGAACCATCTACTGCACATTCTCCATCAATTGGAAGAACCCTTTCACGATGCAAAGAACCCTTTAATCGTGCAAAGGGTTCTTCGAAAGTTCATGGTTATATATAGAACTATTTTCTTTGCGAAAGAACCCTAGAAGAGCCATCTGATTTAAGGGTGTAACTCTTTCTTTTCTTAGAGTTCAGAACAAAATCAAAATTATATGGTTTGGCTTTTTGAACTATTAAGACATTTCAACGTTTTTACTTCTTACTTTGCCACAAACAGAAAATGGACACTTTTAAGATCACGTTTGACCGACAGCCGATTTGGTCAGACTCTGAAGATGAGACGACACTAAATTCCCAAACTGTCGTCACCACTGAGCAGCTTTTCAGTCGGCAGCTGAGACAGAAGAACAGCTGAACAACCTGGAATCAGCCAGAAATGAACCCAACACCATTCGCCAAACGTGTAGTCTGATCTTCAGAGTCTGACCAAATCAGACTGAGCCATAAAACTGCTGCAATATCAAGTTCAGCTCAGTTTTGTCAGTTTTTGCCAGATCAGTATTAATGTTGTTTTGTTCCAGCCAGTCTGTAAAGCATCTTACAGCCCATTTAGTTTGGCGAATGGTGTTGGGTTCATTTCTGGCTGATTCCAGGTTGTTCAGCTGTTCTTCTGTGTCAGCTGCCGACTGAAAACTGCTCAGTGGTGATGACAGTTTGGGAATTTAGTGTAAGGAGCTGGAGAACGAACTGCCGGCTGTGCAGCGAGTGGGCGGAGATCGTTACTCTGACGTAGCAACAAGCTGCTCGTTAAGGAACTATAATTTGGTGAAGGAACTGCGAACATTAAAACATATTAAACGCCGTGTTCACGGCCCAGTTTATTAATTTATTACTGTATTTATTTAACTGTTGTATTAAAGCAGTAGAACACTGGAGGAGTGTGTTATCGCCAATAACATCACGTCAACATCATGTTATTTCACGATATCAAACTCCCTCTCGGGTTCTGCTGCATTCAGCTAAAGGTGTTAAACAGGAAATTCCAACCTCGTACTAGGAAAAACCAAAGAATCCCAGATAGCAAGCGAGTCCACTGGCTCGATTAAGCTGTGTGCCATTGCTAGTCCACCCTCTGACCACCACGACCTTTACATTTAAGCCATGCTTTTGTCCTTGTTTTACATTGAAACATGTGAAAAACAAGTCAGCAGCGCAGATTCAAGCCTGTCACTGCAGATTTTCACTCTGTTTTTGGTTTAAAGGATGAGCAGAAGTGCAGTCGGACATGAACGGAGACTCTGAATGGACGTAAACTCTTTGTTTTGCTTTGTTGTTTAATAATGGTCAGTTTTCGGGGGTGATTTAGTTTGAGTTATGTAAGATAACTCAGTGAATGAGGAGCTGTTTTGTGGACCATGTTCTGATGCGGTATCGCGAATGAATGAGCGAGTTGTTAGCATTAGCCTGTTTGTGTGCTGTGGACACTGTGGTGTGGGCGTACACGAGTCCGTCTGTCTGTCCATTAATGCGTGAGCGCCATGAGTTATGAGCGCGATCCAAACGAGCCACAGTAATTACTCCCAATTAGCGCAGAACGCTAATGAACCTGTCTTCAGATGAGCTCTGACGGGAGCGTGTATGTGTGTCCAGGGTTGTTTTTCTGTCCAGGCCGTGTGGTAGAGCCTTCAGAGAGCAGCATCATCACTCAGGATAATGTTTTAAATATGTTAAAGACTTTGTATTTTCAATCTCTAAGTTTATAGTTGTGTATTTATGATAATGTACACTTGTATGGGAAAACAGTGTACACACATGGTCCAGCGCTTGGTCAAACTACTGAAATATGGCCTTTTTACTGCAAGTGTGAGCGTACACTTTCGTTATGTCTGGTGAGTTTAATATATCGCCGCTGTTGGAAAACCTCGTATCACCATAACCTGAAAATGCCTGTTGCCTTTACATTGTGTTTAACTGTCATGAACAGTGGACCAAAAGAAACGGCCCAGAATTACTTGGAAGAAAGTCTGGTTCCACTGACTCACATTAAAAGTAGGGTAAGTTTTTTCCTTCTCCTGTAAAGTTACCATTTTTTTCTGACAACAGTGATATGTAAACGTATATAAAAATAAATTATAGAAAAAAATTAAATATATTTTATATAAAACATAAACATAAAATATAAATTTGCCACATTTGATCTTTTTTCCGATATGCTGAATGCAGTAAATAAGCAGTAAGAGTGTATTAAAGTGTTTACTTGTTTACACTTAAAAAAAAAATCAACAAAACGTAATTTGGCCAGGGACGCCAAAACTTTTTCACACAACTATATATGTCTAAGCATGTGCCAGTGTGTGTGTGTGTGTGTGAGTGTGTGTGTGTGTGTGTGTGTGTGTGTGTGTGTGTGTGAGTGTGTGTCAGTAACAGCACCTCATTAATGTAGGTTACGTAACCCAACATCCCAAGTCTATCAGGAGAGGCCTCTCTCACCCTCGCCTCTCTCTCTCTCTCTGTCTCTCTCTCTCTCTGTCTCTCTGTCTCTCTCTCTCTGTCTCTCTCTCTCTCTCTCTCTCTCTGTCTCTCTCTCTCTCGACCCTCTCTCTCTAACGTATCTTCTTTCTTCATTTCTTCCATCATCATTTGTTTCCTCGTATCTGAGCATTTCTCTTATTGATACAGATAAATAACAGGCCAAATATCCTACAGTGGATCCCCGACTTCAGCGAGGGTCTGGGTGCTTTACGGGTACTTACCGTTCATTTAGCCATATTTACCTGGAACCTCCTACCTTTACCTGGCTCTCCTCTGACTGAAATGAGAACGGGCATCTCTGCTCTAATCCAGTGTCTGTTCTTCGACCAATTAGAAGCCAGGCTGGGAATAAAGTGTGATCATATGACCATGTGTGATGCAAAGATTCAGGTTCTTAGAAAATACAACCCACTAGAAACTTGCTTGACTCTTAGATCCAAGAATTTTATCTCAGAGAAAACCCCAGGATACATTAAACTTATTCTATAAAGATGAACCATAGAAATAATCCCAGGTTATATTAACCCCCTGTTATTAAACAAACAGTAGAAATAATCCCAGATTATATTAACCCCCTGTTACTAAACAAATCAGACAAAAAATCCCAGGTTACATTAATTCCTTATTAAACAAACAGTAGAAATAAACCCATGTTATATTAATCCCCTGTTTTAAAACAAATCATAGAAATAATCCCAAATTGTATTAATCCCATGTTATGAAACAAATTATTGCAATAATCCCAGATTATACCAATCCCTTATTAAACAAACAGTAGAAATAAACCCAGGTTATATTAATCCCCTGTTATCATACAAATCACAGAAATAAACCCCGGTTACATTAATCCCCTGTTATTAAACTAGTCCTTGAATTTAAACCCAGGTTATATTAATCCCCCGTTATCATACAAATCACAGAAATAAACCCCTGTTACATTAATCCCCTGTTATTAAACTAGTCCTTGAAATTAAACCCAGGTTATATTAATCCCCTGTTATAAAACAAACAGTAGAAATAATCCCAGGTTATATTAATCCCCTGTTATAAAACAAATAGTAGAAATAATCTCAGGTTATATTAATCCCCTGTTATAAAACAAACAGTAGAAATAATCCCAGGTTATATTAATCCCCTGTTATAAACAAACTGTAGAAATAATCCCAGGTAATATTAATCCCCTGTTATTAAACAAATCATAGAAATTAAACCAGGTTATATTAATCCCCTGTTATTAAACAAATCATAGAAATTAAACCAGGTTATATTAATCCCCAGTTATAAAACAAACAGTTGAAATAATCCCAAATTATGTTAATCCCCTGTTATAAACAAACTGCAGAAATGATCCCAGGTTATATTAATCCACTGTTATAAAACAAACAGTAGAAATAATCCCAGGTTATATTAATCCCCTGTTATTAAACTAGTCCTTGAAATTAAACCAGGTTATATTAATCCCTTGTTATTAAACTAATCCTAGAAATAATCCCAGGTTATGTTAATCCTGTTCATAAAGTTTCCAAATATGGAGGCACTAAAAGAGTCATTTACTTGTGTTCTCTGTGGCCTGAATACAGTCATCTTCACATGTTTGGTCAAATGACATGTTGTGTTGATTTTCTCAGTGAGGTCCTCTTCTCCTCTCCTCCTCCTCTCTGTTTCTCCTCCTCTCTGTTTCTCCACTTCTCCTCTTCTCCACTTCTGCATTTCTGAGATCCACAAAAAACACCACGTCTACAAACATCACAACCCTCAACACTAAATGAGCTTAATTATATGTAATAGTCAGCTTGAGACACTGTTGGCCTCAAACTGCAGTGCCTTGACTAAAACACTGAATATCTTAAATGTGCCATTGTTTATTTCCCTCTTTCTCTTCCTTTGTCTTTCTCTGTTTTCTTCCTCTAATCCTTTTATAGCACTCGTCACTCATTTTATCCAAGTGATGTTGTTCTTTCCCCTCTGTAATCTGTACCATGGGGGGTGTCATGCTTTGCCATGCTGACTATGTCATAAGGTTGGCCTGCTCTTAGAGCTCGTTACATTACGTAATGAAATTACCCACAATGCAGCGTGATGACCAAGCATAGTTGGTTTAATTGCCCTGCAGGGCTTTGTGATGGGCAGATCTCTAACCTCGGGTTTTATAGCAGAGTGAGAGAGAGAGAGAGAGAGAGAGAGAGAGAGAGGAGAGAGAGAGAGAGAGAGAGAGAGAGAGAGAGAGAGTGAAACACAATGCTAAGCACATTTCTAATAACAGTAACGTTGAGTCATGAACACCTAAAGTACAAAAAACAGAGGAGCTAGTAGGGAGAGGATTGGCCACTTTATTAGAAACACCCACCTTGTGCTTCCACTCGCTGGCCACTTTATTAGAAACACCCACCTTGTACTTCCACTAACTGGCCACTTTATTAGAAACACCCACCTTGTACTTCCACCCACTGGCCACTTTATTAGAAACACCCACCTTGTACTTCCACTCACTGGCCACTTTATTAGAAACACCCACCTTGTACTTCCACTCACTGGACACTTTATTAGAAACACCCACCTTGTACTTCCACTCACTGGCCACTTTATTGGAAACACCCAGCCTGTACTTCCACTCACTGGCCACTTTATTAGAAACACCCACCTTGTACTTCCACTCACTGGCCACTTTATTAGGAACACCTAGCCTGGTTGGAGAACTACGTTGGGAGTGGTAAAAAATATCCAGCCAGTGGTGTTTCTGTGGTCAGAAACAAACCACTGATCAATGGCTAATGAAAGGATGGTTAGCACTGTACACCAGCAAGGTGGACCAACAAGGTAGTGGTTTCTAATAAAGTGACCAGTGTGTAAATTGTTCCTTTCCATTATGTTCTTTCTGTTTTAGCTTGTGATTCCTCTTAGCTCCACAGAAACTGCTGACCCCAGGTCTGTGGTTAACCATTAAACTGTAAATCCAGCCATAATCCTGGATTTCATCTTTCATTAAGATGCTTTGTTTAGCATCTGTCCCACATTAGGCCTCTTAAGGGCCTTTTGTTTTGTTTGCTTGGACCGATTGGCAGTGTTGCCCCAGGAGAGAAGTGCCTGGTTGCAGTTTTACTAGCATATCTGTGGTTAGCTTCGGAAACCATGTAATGGAGCTCTGTCCAGGCTCTCTGGGTAGCCTCAACGCTCACAGCTCAGCCTCAAACTCTCACCTCACCCCAGACAGCTCCCTCAGTGATGGAGAGGTATGCAGTCATGACAATTATGCCTCAAATATGCAGCATAAAAATATCCTGGCACGGCTTAAGCAGCTACTTTCGAAAGGCGAAACAGATTCTGCCTTTTTTGGATGAGTCTCATATTTGGCCAGTGGACACAGAAGGTCTCTGAGATTTGCTGTGTCTGGACTTGGATTTACTTTGGAATCCTTATTGAAATTCTGCCCTTCCCAAATTTCCAAGCTCATTTTGCAGTCTAATCAGTTAAAGTTGATGGACTGCAGGGTCTGCTGCTAGTGTAAGTTTTACAATATGTGATTTATTTTGATGTAAAAATAATAACTTGCGAGTCACAGAAGGGCAATTCCATAACTCAACAAGAACATGTGAGCCAAACACAGTCCCCACAGTTCCTCCCCAACCCAGAACAACTTACCCCAACACAGTCCCTTCCAACCCTAAGCAGCTGAATACAATACAGTCCCTCCCTATCCCTACCATCCCCACACCGTCCCTCCCAACCCCCAAAAAACTGACCCCAACACAGTCCTTTTCTAACCTAAAGCACCTGAACAAAACACAGTCCTTCCCTATCCCTAACATCCCCACACCGTCCCTCCCAACCCCAAAAAACTGACCCCAACACAGTCCCTTCTAACCTAAAGCACCTGAACGAAACACAGTCCTTCCCTATCCTTAACATCCCCACACCACCCCCCCCAAAAAACTAACCCCAACACAGTCCCTTCCAACCCTAAGCAGCTGAATACAATACAGTCCTTCTCTATCCCTACCATCCCCACACCGTCCCTCCCGACCCAAAAAACTGACCCCAACACAGTCCCTTCTAACCTAAAGCACCTGAACGAAACACAGTCCTTCCCTATCCCTACCATCCTCACACCGTCCCTCCCAACCCAAAAAACTGACCCCAACACAGTCCCTTCTAACCTAAAGCACCTGAACGAAACACCTGAACCCTCCGTATCCCTACCATCCCCACACCGTCCCTCCCAACCCCAAAAAACTGACCCCAACAAAGTCCTTTCTAACCTAAAGCACCTGAACGAAACACCTGAACCCTCCCTATCCTTAACATCCCCACACCGTCCCTCCCAACCCCAAAAAACTGACCCCAACACAGTCCCTTCTAACCTAAAGCACCTGAACGAAACACAGTCCCTCCCTATCCTTAACTTCTTCTCCCACCTGAAGCATCCAAACCTAAACCCAACACTGGGTGACCCTAACACAGTCCTTCCCTAACTTCAAATGCTTGAACAACATAGTTCCTCCCCCACTCCCAGATTCTTCTCCTACCCAAAGCATTTGAATCTAACACAGCTCCTCCCCAACCCAAAGCATGTGACCCTAATCGCCAGCTGCTGGACACACTTATCTGATATTCACCAACCCTAAACATCTGAACCCAACACAGTCCCTACCAACACTGAAACCTGAACCAAAAAACATTCCCTTGTTCTCTCAAACACTCAACCCAACAATTTTTTAACCATGAATGTAAGACCTCAGTCCCTCTCCAAGCCAAAACACCTAAATTGAGTCCAAATCCTCAACACTTGAACCCAATACAGCAACTTTCTATCCCTAAATAATTGAGTCTGATGCATTTCCTCTCCAGCTTTTAACTCCTGAACCCAACACAGTTCCTCTCCAACCCTAAGCATCTAAACCCAACACAGTTCCCCTTCCAACCCTAAACATCTAAACCAAACGCAGTTCCTCTCCAACCCTAAACATCTGAAACAACACAGTTCCTCTCCAACCCTAAACATCTAAACCCAACACAGTTCCTCTCCAATCCTAAACATCTGAAACAACACAGTTCCCCTCCAACCCTAAACATCTAAACCAAACGCAGTTCCTCTCCAACCCTAAACATCTGAAACAACACAGTTCCTCTCCAACCCTAAACATCTAAACCCAACACAGTTCCTCTCCAATCCTAAACATCTGAACCTAACAAAGTTCCTCTCCAACCCTAAACATCTAAACCAAACACAGTTCCTCTCCAACCCTAAACATCTAAACCCAACACAGTTCCTCTCCAACCCTAAACATCTGAGCCCAACACAGTTCCTCTCCAATCCTAAACATCTGAACCCAGCAAAGTTCCTCTCCAATCCTAAACATCTGAACCCAGCAAAGTTCCTCTCCAATCCTAAACATCTGAACCAAACACAGTTCCTCTCTAACCCTAAACATCTAATCCCAACACAGTTCCTCTCCAATCCTAAACATCTGAACCTAACAAAGTTCCTCTCCAACCCTAAACATCTAAACCCAACACAGTTCCTCTCCAATCCTAAACATCTGAACCTAACAAAGTTCCTCTCCAACCCTAAACATCTGAACCCAACACAGTTCCCCTCCAACCCTAAACATCTAAACCCAACACAGTTCCTCTCCAACCCTAAACATCTGAACCCAACACAGTTCCCTTCCAACCCTAAACATCTAAACCCAACACAGTTCCCCTCCAACCCTAAACATCTGAAACAACACAGTTCCTCTCCAACCCTAAACATCTGAACCCAACACAGTTACTCTCCAATCCTAAACATCTAAACCCAACACAGTTCCTCTCCAACCCTAAACATCTAATCCCAACGCAGTTCCTCTCCAACCCTAAACATCTGAAACAACACAGTTCCTCTCCAACCCTAAACATCTGAACCCAACACAGTTCCCCTCCAACCCTAAACATCTGAACCCAACACAGTTCCTCTCCAATCCTAAACATCTAAACCCAACACAGTTCCTCTCCAATCCTAAACATCTGAACCCAACAAAGTTCCTCTCCAACCCTAAACATCTAAACCAAACGCAGTTCCTCTCCAACCCTAAACATCTAAACCAAACGCGGTTCCTCTCCAACCCTAAACATCTAAACCAAACGCAGTTCCTCTCCAACCCTAAACATCTAAACCCAACACAGTTCCCCTCCAACCCTAAACATCTAAACCCAACAAAGTTCCTCTCCAACCCTAAACATCTAAACCAAACGCAGTTCCTCTCCAACCCTAAACATCTAAACCCAACAAAGTTCCTCTCCAACCCTAAACATCTAAACCAAACGCAATTCCTCTCCAATCCTAAACATCTGAACCAAACGCAGTTCCTCTCCAATCCTAAACATCTGAACCAAACGCAGTTCCTCTCCTCTCCTAAATATATCAGCCCACATACTAGATTTCCCAACAGAGTAGATCATCTTGAGCTTCTAGATCTATACCCATCTGTTCTACACTGGTTCAGAACTCCTGACCCCAGCACTGCTCCAAAATCCAACAGTCCATTCAATCGTAAACACCTCAACCCAACACAGGGATCCTTAATAGAGGCCTTCTTAAGATAGGACACCCTAAGATAGGTCGGTATAATTGGCAGCTGGAGATTATCTGCTGTTCTTTCCTGGTGAGTCTTTTAATAGGCGAACACACTCACTCACTCAGTCACTCACACAGCTGATGACAGCGTAAGAGTGTGTCCCTCTAACTGGCTCTGGTAGGCCATGACCCTTCACCTCTGGATGAACGCTGTCCCTTTTCCTGTCACACAGCTGCTTTTTACAGATCTTCTGTATTCATCTCAGTAGTGTGTTGCTTTAGCTGCCAGCACTGAAACCTGTTCCATGTCAGCTTCATTGAGTGTGGTGCGGCTCAGGCTTTAAGGACCAGGGTTAAAATAATAGGCGGCAGGACTCAAATGAATTATATTTAGCCGCCTGCTCTCTGTTTCATGTCATAATGTTATTGCTGTCTGTCCAGTGTAGCTCCCTGTGAAACCACAGTGGAGGAAAAATGAGTCTTTTGCTGTTTGGCACTCGGTTAAAGCCAGCAGAGAAACCCCGCCGGACTTCACTTGAGGACTGAGAGCTCTTTCAGAATAATGATTCGACGATAATCAGGAAAAGCTGCCATAATTCCGTAGTCATTCTGGGAAAACAGCGGTGAAATGTAAGTATTATTTACGGCAGTACAAAGAATGCTACTTTTCCCTCTATTATATTACATTAACGAACTTCCTATGTAAGCGAAGTCTCTTGCTAACAACGTATAAAAGTCAGTTCCACCCGGTTCCACTTAAACTAATGCATTCTAAAATGCTCAGGAGGTGGTGGCTAACGTTCGTGTTGCTTACTGTCTGCACTCGGTCAATTCCGTCAGCCGCAGTACCTCAACACTTACGCTAATGAAGCTAATCACACGGTGGCTTTTTTAAACCATAGTGCTGAATGATGTGATGGTAAATAGTAGGGGTGGGAATCTCTAGGCACCTCACGATTCGATTCAATTACGATTCAGAGGGCTGTGATTATAAAACGATTATCGATGCATCTTTTCTATATAGCATTTATATTTTCTCACTGTGTGAGCTCAAGTTTCGAGTTCAAGTTTCAATTTATTTGTCATTTGCAGAACATGTCCGGACATTTATGCATTGAAATGCTTGTGGTGAAGCTCAGCTAATCAGTCTACAGAAAGGAAATAAGTAAAAATAAAAATACAAGAAAAACCAACTGAAATATATTAAATATACACAGAATGTAGAGACAATATACATTTTAAAGTCACTAAGTGAGTCTGTGTTGTTATTTAAAGTGACTTGGTACTTTTAAAGCAAAGTATTTGTATTGATCCATAATGAATTTACTTCCAATATCTTTTATTAATAAATCAAAGTGATGTGGTCAGTGAACTGGAAGGCTCTCATTCACTGCTCTAGTTTGGAGCACGAGGAGCTGCTGCTACTCATCTGTGATAAAATGCGCAGTTACAGTGAAATAAGATCCAGTGGTGATGGACGTCCACGCAGCGCGTTACAGCTATTCTACCCGTTTAATTCAGTGATTTTATAACTTCGGTTTTGGTCTCATTGTAGACACGTCAGTAAAGTATCTTTGAGACGGGTCGTGTGCAGCATAGCGCGAAAGTCCTGTTTCGCAGCGACTGAGACTGCAGACTGCGCGACGCGTTATTCGCATTTATAAGCAGTGCAGTTGGTTTCCTGGTACGTTAAATCTCCAATGAGAGACTGTCAAACAGTAAACAGTTACGAAGATGAACTCGCTTCTCTTTCGAATTTTCCCATTCCACCTTAAATGGTGTCACATTTACATTTGGCGCCTCAGTCAGAATTTAAGGTGGAATGGGTAAATTCAAACAAGAAGCTGGAGAATAAGAAGCGACTTCAGCCTCGTAAAACAGTCGAACGCTGAGAGACTTTTAACTGATCAACTTCTGAGGAAAAGTTTTCTGGCGGAGATGGGAGGAAAGCGGCTGTAGGCGAAGCTTAAAGCAGAGCGGAGTAAATCTGCGCTCTCGTTTATATTGTTTAGCCTATACTGGGACATTAACACACACTGAGACATACCGGACATTAAATGTTGTGTCTCCCAAGCTGGTCTGATTTGTGTTGAAAGGTCAAAATGGCTCTTCTTATCATTTGTGTTGTGACTCCTGACCTAACCTGGCTTTAATGCAGAGGAGCCGGTCAGATTTCTCGCTCATCCAGCTGTGTTTTTGTTGTGTGCCGCCACAGACTGTCCGGGCGCTGCACTTACCCACTTCCAGTTCCGCCTTTTGCGTTCCGTCAACATTACGTTATAAATTAAATATTTAGAAAATCGATTTTTGACATTTGTGAATCGATTCAGAATCGTTCACGTCCGCATCGCGATGCATCTAAGAATCGAGTTTTTCCCGCACCCCTAATAAATAGTGACATGAACAATGGCAGTAAAGGCAGTTCCACCTTTCCACAGTGATTAGCATGTTATTAAAGTCACTTCTTTAAAAAGAATGAATAATGTGAAGCTAGTGAAGCTAAGGAAGCTAATAGCATGGTTACTTTTTAATGAGTGATAATGTTCATATTTGATGTTAACAGTAAATAGTGATAAGAAAAGTGATAAGATAAGAACATTTACAGCTGTTCCACATTTCTACAGTGATTAGCACGTTATTAAAGCTGATTCTCTAAAAAAGGATGAATAATGTGACGCTAGTAAAGCTAATTAGCTAATGAAGCTAATAGCATAGTGATGAGTGATAATGTTCATATTTAATACTAGCAGTAAACAGTGATCAGAACATTTACAGCAGTTTTCCTTCTCTAAAGTGGACTCAATAACATAAAGCTAGTGAAGCTAATGAGGCTGAACAGCATAGTTAATCAGTTAATTTAGTTATTAGAGTTTTTAGCTTCTAAAGCGGTAATGCTAAACGGTGTTAATGGTGAATAGTGATATGAATGATGACAGAAGGTTTACAGCAGTTCCACTGAGTGAATCCTTTTCTTTTCTACTACTGTCACCATGGGACCAGCGCGAAGCTGGCGATAAACGACTGACAGGCTAACGACGGCAGGTTTATTTGCTGTGTATTTGATCTGTCAGTCTGACTGGCTCTGCTTGGAACCTATTTGTGGCTGTTATTTTCTGCTGACATGTTTCAGACAGTGGGCTGCGTTTGTGCGCTATGGCTTCCTTGGATGCGGCTCTTTCTTTGTGGGCGAGCTCTCTCGCTCGTGAATGAAACCCACGGCCACAGCGGATCCATTTCTGCAGAGCTAATCAGAGCCGCTGGGCCTGGCCTGCTGCCTGGAGCTCAGCCAAAACGTCCAGGAGCAGGAGAGCGGGGAAAGCGCTCTCCAGTTAAAAATGAACACCTACTTCAGAGCAGATGGTGAACGCTGCAGTTTTCAGGTCGTTATGAATCAATTTTCAACTTCGAAGCCAAGTAGCGTGAGCTAATGACGGGAGGACGAGCGCAGCTTCAACGTTCAGGGCTTCCACGTCAAACTGTCTAATGTAGTTCCTCTGTGCAAAGCCTTATTTTAGCCACTGTAAAAGAAACGGTAAAGCTGATTCCAGATCAGAATAACAGGCAACGGCTACTGCCTAAATTCCCTTTAGTGAGGGGTTACTTCTTAATCGTCTTGCTAACATATGACCCATATCAGACACAGCCTGTACAGCGTGTCTTCACCCAGCCTGGTGGCTCTGGATAAATACTAGCCCAGGTTAAAGAACCGCAGCAACCAACATACTCATGTGGTTAAAACTCCCTGTCTTTGCCGAGTGGTTCGCTCCACTAAAAGGAAACCCAGTGTGGTTCCTGGCTGGCGGTGCAGCCCACTAATGAATCCGAGAGAGCGTCAGGCTGGTGTGTAATGGAGCCATGAGACTGATACAAGCAGCAATTACATTCACAGAATGTCAGGATGTGAGATTATACATGTTCCATATGCATTGTGTGTATATATATATATATATATATATATATATATATGTCTCGCTGCTGTCGGAACAAAGCCTCATATCTCCATTTTGACATAATTGAAAAAATACCTCTTGTTCTTTAAATTGTATGTAAATTTCATGATGAATGAACCAAAAAAACAACCCAGAATTACTTGGAAAAATGTCTGGTTCCACTGACTTGCATTAAAAGTAGAGTATGTTTTTTCCTTCTCCTGTAAAGTTATTATTATTATATATATATACATATTTAGATATGGCATATATATATGTAGGCATCTATATGTAATAATAATATGTCCCATATGCAGGGCTGGCTCTAAAAAAACCCAACATACCTTTTATCTTTCTCCTCATCTTCTCTTTTTGTTTTTCAGTTCCATTTACATCTATTCTTTCTGAGATATGATTCTCCTTACAACATAATGGTACAGTGATAACCCATAGGTTGTTAGGGGGCCCCCTGGTGTCCAGTGATGCCTATATGTGTTGTATATGCAAGCAGCTATATGTATCAATATTATACCCTATATGTGTTATAATATGTAAGTATGTAGATATAAATAAGCCTGAGCTTAATCCATTTTCGTGATTTATTTTCCAAATTTCTGCCCAGTTTAGTTGTATCCAACTCCACCCACTAGTTAGGACTCCTCCAGTCACATGATATCGCCGGCGCTAGGAGGGTGAGGACAAACGCAGGCTTGCTCTGAGTTCTGTGAAGCGCCACCGCGTTTTTCTAAACTGCCGCTAATGCAACGTCATTGGACGGCTGAACGCGCTCGGAGGAGACACTAACCACCAGTACTGGCGGTCCGCTAACAGAAGCCTAGCATCGCGATGAGTGATGGGGGGAAATGGGGGGCCATCCTACCCACCCAGAGAGAGCGAGGACATCTGTGCTCTCTTGGACTGCTGGCCACGGACGGCTGTAGTATCACAGGGGATGAAATTTGTGATCTCCTGATGATAGGGTCAACGTTTAGCCACTTTGAAGTGCCCTACTAAGCCTAATCCTTAACCTGACACTAACCCAGGGGTCGCAACGCTAATGATAATGAGTCATTTTGTCCAAAAATCAAACCAATTTGGGAGCCACAGCATTTTACCATCTTGGCTGTAAATCTGTCTCAGTGTGTGCTGATGTACTAATATAGACTAAAAATATAAAATAAATAAAAACTCAGACTTACTTTGCTCTGCTTTAAGCTTCAGCTCAGCTATAGCTGCTTTTCTCGCATCTCCAGCAGGAAACTTTTCCACAAAAGTAGAGCAGTTTCTTGTAAAATGTCTCTCAGTGTTCGCCTTTTAAGGCTGAAGTCACTTCTCATTCACCAGCTTCTTGTTTGAATTTTCCTGTTCCACCTTAAATGGAGCCAGAATGTAACTGCTGCACTGTTTAAGGTGGAACGGGACAATTTGAACGAGAAGCTGGCGAATGAGAAACTTCAGCCTCACGACTTTTTAGTGTTTCAGTTTCTCACTGCAGATTAAACGTATCAGGAAACCAGCTGGAGTGATTATAAACACTAATAAATCCATTTGTCTCTAAATTATCGATGTTCATCTTAAATCTCTCTCTTTGCCGTTTCGTTAGCTACTAGCTGGGCGAGACTGTAGTCTGTGTTGCTATGGTGACCAGCAGTCTGCGCTGATCTTCAGGGTTAAAGGGTGAATCAGCAGTTCTACATTAACTCCAGAGTTTAAGACCATTTATTGTTAAACTGTGTTGAACGATCAGCAGAGCTTTATTTTACTGTAAAGGAGGATTATTTTATTTTTACCTACTAATCTGATTCTGCTGTGGAGCTACAGGACAGTAAAAGAGCTGCATGCAGCTCCGGAGCCACATGTTGCCGAACGCTGCCCTAACTTTAACCCCAGCAATCAAAAGGAAATATTTTCATTCTTTTTATATGGAGTTTTTGTAAGAAGTGCTTCACAAACACAAACTTGGGGGTATTTCGTTTTTCCTGTTTTTCTCTGGTTTTACTGCAGTCAGGACATTTTTGTCCTGAAAAGGTACAAAAACAAGTGCACATGCGCACACATACACACACGCAAATCCAAGACATCACTAAGCACTAATTACAGCCTTATGATAAACCACTGCCACTTTAGGAAGCCATTACAGTCCACATACATACACACACACACACAGTCGGCCTTACAAACCTCATACCCACCCGGAACATCATGTCGCACTGCTGTTCTTAATGCCTCACTTTCCAAAAGATTCATATTAGACATGGGAGACATGGAATTTCAGCGTCTACCATCATTAAATCCAACCTTAATGAGAAACTGTTTGTGCTTCTGAGAAGCGTCTCGTCTGCTGGACATATTTGGCCGTTTCACAGATGCTGCTGCTCTTTAAATCTGTCTGTTTCAGCTTCACAAATATTCAGAGTCAAATTCCTGGAGGCGAGTTCGTGAGACCTTTGCTGTGGTGCTCATGAGAATGATTTTATTTATACTTACAGGCACACATTCCAGACTGGTGTTCTACCCTTTCACATCCAGCTCGGCTGCTGCTCTTCACTATCAAAATAAAGCCCTGTTAAAGTGAGACGGCTCAGCTGGGAGATGCATGATGATGGAGTAGCCCTGGTTTGGTCCAGGTCAGACAGAATGACTCCGAGTATCAGAGTTGTGTTTTTAATAAAACATATTGCAGTGGACGGCTATTCGGAGAGTTATACATGACAGGAACGAGGTCAAGGTCGGGGTCGTGACACTTTTACTGAGGAAATATTATGTTCTCAGTAGCTGGAGCTGCATCAGCACTCATTAATGCTTATAAATGACAAATAATATAGGCAACAATACAAATGTGAATGTTTTCAATCGTCTAAAACCAATTTAGCTGCAGACACACGTATGACTGTAGTCTCTCTCTCTCTGTGTCTGTCTGTCTGTCTCTCTCTCTGTGTTACTGTTTTGGTAGCTGCCGTGACGCCGCTGGTCTGGACCCTCGAAACACTATCCCATAATGTAGTCGTTGTTGCCATGGCGACCCATCCTGCCACTCCTCGTATGTGCTAAATCTGCAGCTGTGAGAAGTGGGTGTGTGTGGAGCAGCGTGTGGTGTGTGAGCGCATGAACGAGTGTTTGTGTTCATTAATGCGTTACTGTGCTGTATATTAATGTACTGATATCGTTATTCAACACAGTCTGTCCTTTAGAGCCTTGTTTCCTCCCAGTGGTTCCTCCTCATGTTCTTAGACAACTTTTCCTTCGGAGTCTTCGTTCGTATTCATGTGTCTTTGTCATTTTATTAAGATGATTTCCTTTTGAGTCTTGGTTCCTCTCAGTGGTTCTTCTTAATGCACTTAGGGAGTTTCTCCTTTTGAGTCTTGGTTCCTCTCAGTGGTTCTTCTCAGTGGTTCTTCTTAATGCACTTAGGGAGTTTCTCCTTTTGAGTCTTGGTTCCTCTCAGTGGTTCTTCTCAGTGGTTCTTCTTAATGCACTTAGGGAGTTTCTCCTTTTGAGTCTTGGTTTCTCTCAGTGGTTCTTCTCAGTGGTTCTTCTTAATGCACTTAGGGAGCTTCTCCTTTTCAGTCTTGGTTCCTGTCAGTGCTTCTTTATCATTTTCTTAAGATGGTTTCCTTTTGAGTCTTAGTTCCTCTCAGTGGTTCTTGCTTGTGCTTTTAGGGAGCTTCTCCTTTTCAGTCTTGGTTCCTCTCCGTGGTTCCTCTTCATGCTCTTAGGGAGCTTCTCCTTTTCAGTCTTGGTTCCTCTCAGTGGTTCTTTATCATTTTCTTAAGATGGTTTCCTTTTGAGTCTTGGTTCTTCTCAGTGGTTCTTCCTCATGCTCTTAGGGAGCTTCTCCTTTTGAGTCTTGGTTCCTCTCAGTGGTTCTTTCTCGTCCTCTTAGGGAGCTTCTCCTTTTGAGTCTTGGTTCCTCTCAGTGGTTCTATCTCGTCCTCTTAGGTAGTTTCTCCTTCTGAGTCTTGGTTCCTCTCAGTGGTTCTTGCTCGTCCTCTTAGGGAGCTTCTCCTTTTGAGTCTTGGTTCCTCTCAGTGGTTCTTTCTCGTCCTCTTAGGAAGCTTCTCCTTTTGAGTCTTGGTTCCTCTCAGTGGTTCTTTCTCGTCCTCTTAGGGAGCTTCTCCTTTTGAGTCTTGGTTCCTCTCAGTGGCTCTTTCTCGCCCTCTTAGGGAGCTTCTCCTTCTGAGTCTTGGTTCCTCTCAGTGGTTCTTGCTCGTCCTCTTAGGGAGCTTCTCCTTTTGAGTCTTTGTTCCTCTCAGTGGTTCTTTCTTGCCCACTTAGGGAGCTTCTCCTTTTGAGTCTTGGTTCCTCTCAGTGGTTCTTTCTCATCCTCTTAGGGAGCTTCTCCTATTGAGTCTTGGTTCCTCTCAGTGGTTCTTCCTCATGCTCTTAGAGAGCTTCTCCTTTTGAGTCTTGGTTCCTCTCAGTGGTTCTTTCTCGTCCTCTTAGGGAGCTTCTCCTTTTGAGTCTTGGTTCCTCTCAGTGGTTCTTCCTCGTCCACTTAGGGAGCTTCTCCTTTTCAGTCTTGGTTCCTCTCCATGGTTCCTCTTCACCCTCTTAGAGAGCTTCTCCTTTTGAGTCTTGGTTCCTCTCAGTGGTTCTTTCTCGTCCACTTAGGGAGCTTCTCCTTTTGAGTCTTGGTTCCTCTTAGTGGTTCTTGCTTGTCCTCTTAGGAAGCTTCTCCTTTTGAGTCTTGGTTCCTCTTAGTGGTTCTTGCTTGTCCTCTTAGGAAGCTTCTCCTTCTGAGTCTTGGTTCCTCTCAGTGGTTCAGCTCTTCCTCTGCAGCACTCGTCAGGATGCTGGCTCTGTTTTTTGGAGAGCTGATTTGGGATGTTTGTAGAAACTGAACTAACAGGACTGCGGAGGCTCCTGGGGGCAGTCTGCTGTGACCCACTCAGCGGAACGCTCCAGTAACGGCCAATTTAGCTCGCGGTTCAATTACGGAACGGACAGGCTGACGAGACTGGATTCTTCTCAGGACTGAACAGCCTTTTTACTTAACCAGAGCCAGGTGTGCGACACGGCTTCCTCCGCCAAGATCATATAACATGCAGTTTAGTTGAGATGCATGGGCAGCAGTTATTGATCAATACAGCGCTGAGTGTTTTCTCCTCTCAGCTGGCGGAGAGATGAATTTTCCACTGAGTCGTCCAGAGAGAAACACTCAGCTTTGAGCATCAGGTTTGAATTTATGAGTTGAGAAACTGTTGGAACTGTTGGTTTTGTGTCACTGTTATTTGTGATGAATTCAGTGTTTTTTGTGATCTGTTCACCCACGACTAAAACACATACTACACTTACTGTCCACTGTAGCAGCTCCACTGACCATACAGTTTCATTCTGTAGCTCTACAGTTACAGACTGTAGTCCATCTGTTTCTCTGCACCCTGTTCTTCAGTGGTCAGGACCCCCATGGACCCTCACAGAGCAGGTACTATTTGGGTGATGGATCATTCTCAGCACTGCAGTAACACTGATGTGGTGGTGGTGTGTTAGTGTGTGTTAGTGTGTGTTGTGCTGGTATGAGTGGATCAGACACAGCAGTGCTGCTGGAGTTTTTAAACACTGTGTCCACTCACTGTCCACTCTATTAGACACTCCTACCTTGTCGGTCCACCTTGTAGATGTAAAGTCAGAGACGATAGCTCATCTGCTGCTGCACAGTTTGTGTTGGTCATCCTCTAGTCCTTCATCAGTGGTCACAGGACGCTGCCCACAGGACGCTGTTGGCTGGATATTTTTGGTTGGTGGACTATTCTCAGTCCAGCAGCGACACTGAGGTGTTTAAAAACTCCAGCAGCACTGCTGTGTCTGATCCACTCAGACCAGTACAACACACACTAACACACCACCACCACGTCAGTGTTACTGCAGTGCTGAGAATGACCCACCACCCAAATAGTACCTGCTCTGTGAGGGTCCATGGGGGTGGGTGCATCATGATGTGGGGCTGATTCTTAAACAGCCCATTTTCAAGTATCAAGTTCAAGTGCAAAAGTTCCTCCCACCTTCAAAATACATCATCAGTATGAGGGAAATCCCACTTTGGAGACCATTGTAGCACCACTGTAGGAATTAAGTAGGCATGTTTCCAACAGATGCAGTGATGATAACATTTTAATTTTGGATGCAGTGAAGCTTTTACGCACCAAAACTAGCGATACTACTCACATGATAACAACAACAGCGTAATGTGAACATAACAACAGCAAGTAAGCCCGGCATCTGTATGGGTTTTACAAAAAGTATACATTCAAATATTTTGTGAATTATACATGTAGACAGACCTCTTAAGGGAGGTTCTTGGAAAAGGCAGGTTTGGAACAAAAGAAATACTGGATCAGGATCAGCCAGTCATCAAGCTTTGAGTATCGGTCTCAGTACCGGATTAAAAAGTGATGTTGTACCATCACTACTTTTAACCCTAAACGAGTATCACTAGTCCCGGTTTGGAATGAGGCAGAACAGAAGTAAATCTTTTCAATTTGAAAACTGTTCCAGCACAAGGAACTCCAACTCTAACATTACCAGGAAACGATCTTCATTTATTTCAATCTTAATATTTCATCGCATTTTAATGAGTTCAGTTAATTGCTTTGTGTAGTGACTGTTTAGCCTGGTTTTGTATTGCCTGCAGGAAGAAACTGACCCAAAAAAAATATTCAATATCTCACCCAGCCGGGAGGTTTTATTAGATTTTGAGCAGTTTCTTAATTGCAGTTTCCTCATTATGACACAAATAGAGTCAAATAGAGTTTATCCTGTTGTTGTGGTGAAGCAGCTCCTTATCCCGCTCTACGTTTCTTTAAGCTGTGGTGAAAATGTTCAGGAATAGTGCACTATTTTTGAGGGTTTGGGGGGCTTTTTCATTGGATTGTAGTTGATAAATTCAGGAATATTACAATATTGTTTGAGCTATAGTTGTAAATTTTAGGAATATGGTAGTATTTTTTGGATTTTGGTGGAAAATGCTCAGGAATATTAGAGAATTCTTTGGATTTTGGTTGAAATGCTCAGGAATATTAGAGCATTCTTTGGAATTTGGTTGAAATGCTCAGGAATATTAGAGCATTCTTTGGAATTTGGTTGAAATGCTCAGGAATATTAGAGCATTCTTTGGATTTGGTTGAAATGCTCAGGAATATTGCAATATTTCTGGGTCGGCTTGGGGGATATTCTTTGGATTTTTGTTGATATATTCCGGAATGTTACAATATTCTTTGATTTGTAGTTGGAATTTTTTAGAAATACTACAATATTGTTTGGGTTTTGGTCGAAATGTTCAGGAATATTACAGCATTCTTTGGATTTTGGTTGAAACACTTAGGAATATTGCAGTGTTTTGGGGGGGTTTGGGGGATATTCTTTGTATTTTTGTTGATACATTCAGGAATATTACAATATCCTTTGAGCTGTAGTTGCAATGTTTAGGAATATGGCAGTATTCTTTGGATTTTGCTTGAAATGTTCAGGAATATTACAGCGTTCATTCAGTTTTAGTTGAGATGTCAGAAATATGACAGTATTATTTCATCTGCAGTTGGAATTTTCAGAAATATTACACTAATTCTTTGTATTTAGAGTGAAGTTTTCAGGAATATTACAGTTTGCTTTGATCTGTGGTAGGAATTTTCATGGATACTCTGATAGTCTTTGGATTTTCAGTTAGATGTGCCCATATAATTCTGGTTGTAGCTGAAATGTTACGGAGCGTTCATGTATTTCCTTTCATAAATTATGAAATATTCCGGACGTCTTTGAATGCTCAGCTTTTATTCTCATTATTTCCACATTTCCTCTCAGAACAGTTACGCCAAGAGCCTGCAGCTGGATTTAGACTTCCGCTTTGCTTTCAGATTTGCACCTGCATCCTTTTGGAGAAGCACAAAATCTGCCTTTTCTTTCATTCGTTAATTCAGTCATCAGTTCATTCCACATCAGCTTTTGCTGGTCTTATTCTGAGCCGCGTCATGTAGACAAAATAGAGACATTTGGAATGTAGAGAAATGTCAGCTTTAAATGTTTGATATGGTTTATATTGTTCTGGTAGCTAATAGTTTGGGAATTTTGAGGAATTTTGTCTTTTCTCTCAGATGGACGATGTTGACTGCAGAGTGGACGTTTCTCTCTCTCTGCATGTACATGTGTGTGTCTCTCTGAGGGGTGCTTCATTACCTCTGTCCCCCATAAGCCGGGTGAAAATGAGTCAGTAATTAACGGGAATTACACAGAGCATGCTCCGGAATTCTCAGCTGTCGCTGTGCTCGAGTGGGCAGGTGTCTTTACAGCTATGCTATCACATATACTTCCATGCTAGAGTCACTCAGCCTCCCGAGTGCCCTACTAACATCAGCGGTCAGCACAGTGTCTCCACAACGTTGCACAGTATCAACATTTAAAGGTATTATTATTATTATTATTATTGACTTATTGCAATTAATAGCTTAGAATTTATTGGTTTCATCTAACTTGATGTTCTGAATGTTTGTAGAATTTTCCAGGTGTTTTCAGACAAAATTGTACATAAAACTATTCGTTCACTTCCCAGTCCAGTCCATACAGCCCTTATATGGAAACTAAGCCTCCCAAACAGCCGTTTTAAATGAATTATTTTTATGATGTCACAAAAACAAGTGCATTCACATCCCCACATGTTCAGCCAGCTGTTGAATAAGTGAATATGTACAGCCGTTTAGCTCCGCCTATTCATAGTGAAGGTATAAGGGGTGTTTCTCTGTGGCTGCTTTCTGAATACACAATACAGGGCAGCCAATCAGAACAGAGGTCATTAACATGTGACTTTTTTAAAAGCGCAGGAACAAAAATAACCAGTTTAATTCTGTTCAGTTCCTCAGTGACGGGATAAAGGCAGACTGAAAAAATGGTCGTGTAAAAAATGATGACGGTTTTTGGTACAAAACCCACAAGAGCTTTAAGTCCTCTGGTGAAAAAACGAGATGTAAAAATGTGGAATTTTACGGTTAAGGCTAGTATCAATAACTGCTTAGGCTTCGGCCTCAAGGCCTTTAAGAATGCCACTCATAAAGGATATTCCAGGATCTCAGTACACTTTAAGTTTTGGTTGAAATATTGAGGAGTTTTACAGTATTCTTCCAATTTTGGTGTGAATGTTCTGGAAAATTACAATTTTCTTTAGGTTTTGGTTGAAATGTTTAGGAATTTTACAGTGTTCTTCAGATTTCGGTTGAAAATCTTTAGGAATTGAACAGTTTTCTTTGAGCTATAGCTGGATTTGTGTTGGATATTTGGGAAGATTTTTTATTTTTAATATTTTTTTACTCTTGTCTGAAGTGACTAGGAATATGATATTCTTTGAGCTATAATTAGAATTTTCAGGAAATTTACAGTGCTCTTTGGGCTCTGTTTGAAAATGTTTAGAAATATTACAGTATTCTCTGGTATTGGTTTAAATGTTCAGGAATATTATGATAGTCTTTGGAATTTGGTTGAAATGTTCAGGAATATAACAGTATTCTTCCGATTTTGCGTTGAAACATTCAATAATATTACAATGTTCTTTGGGGTTTGTTTAAAGTGTGGAGGAATTTTACAGTATTCTTCCAATTTTGGATTAAATGTTCAGGAACTGTACAATATTGTTTGGGGAATCTTTAGTGGAAATGTTTAGGAATTTAACAGTATTATTCTGATTTTGATTTAAATGTTTAGGAATTATACAGTATTCTTCGTATTTTGGTTGAAATGTTCAGGAATATCACTATATTCTTTGAGCTATAGTTGTAATTCTGTGTTGGCTGAAATATTTGGGAAGATTTTAATATTTTTTGAGTTTTGGTTGGAATGTTTGTAATGAATATTATTCTATGAGCTGTGGTTGTGAAGTTTTCAGGACGTTTACAGTGCTGTTTGAGTTTTAGCTGAAATGTTCAGGAATTTTGCAGTATTCTCTGGATTTTTGCTGAAACGGTCAGGTATATTACAGTATTCCTTAGGTGTTGACTGAAATATATGGGAATATTTCAATATTTGTTGAGTTTTGGTTTAAATGTTCAGGAATATTATATTCTTTGAGCTGTAGATTAAATATTCCGAGAAATCCTGATTTAAAAAATGCCCACATGCACAAACTTGTGGACCACCGGTGTAAAGCCTGAATACCCTCAGGGTCCATGTGCATGGAGTAAGACTGCTGATGTCCTCTGTTTAATTCCATATGTTTGGAAATGGAAGGCAAAAAATGACCCTTGATCAGCAGTATGTCCAGCATTTGTGCATACAGTACGACCCCTGGGGTCATATTTAACAAACTGCTGAGAGCAGAGAGCTGATCGACTGCACTGCTTATGTCCTCCACACCCACCTGAACCCCATTAGAGACACAGGCGGACACGTCTCACCGTCTCTGAGGCTGTGAATATAAACATAACTGCTTTATTATTTACATATATTGATTACTCTGATCCAAAATCACTCCAAACAGTGGGAGACAAGATGATTCATAGTGGAGAACCTTCAGGGAGTCATTACTTAAAGACAATCACACAGGATGATAAAGGATCACGCTAATAGGTACCAGCTAGCATTATGCTAATAAGAGCTAGCATCAGGCTAACACCATAGATTAATTTGCAAGGACAAAAGTCACTTAGCACGAAGCTATACACTGTGTCGTATTTTCACTACTTTTTATGTCGTCAAATTCTTGCATATTCATTATTTTTTACTATGTAATAATAAGTGTGGAACCCTCAGGGTCTTGTAGAAGATTTAATATCTGTGAAATAAAAAAAAGTTTCACTTTTTGTAATTTTTTTATTTATTTATTTATTTTTTATATAAGAGAATCAGCACATTTGTCGTATTTAAACTCTGCAACTACTGTAAAAACAGTCTAATTCCATTGCGAAGTTTAGTTTGAAATGCCCTGCAGAAAGTGATCCAATCAGGATTGCTTTCTCTGTGGTATCTCAGTAGATACAGCCAAGCGAGCTCTCTCATTGGTTGGGACTTCAGGAGCTGGGAAAGAAGGCCTAATGTATCAGATTATCCACTAACATAACAAGGAACGGACAGTGGAACCAACCAGTGACGTTCTGATTTACAATGGGACACATTTCATGAGAAGAAATGTCACTCTAGTCCTTCTGGTGGTTCTAGATACATCCCTGATTGTGAATTCTAGTGGTAGTGCTAGAGTAAACGGTTAGAAAAGGAAAACAGCGGCAGCAGCTCTATGCTAGCACCCTGTGCTGAACTGCTTGTGGCTGTTTTAAAGCTTCACATAGAACATTTAACGTCGTTTACAAGCTCCAGATGTCCGCACTTCATCATGAACGGCCAAAATATGTTCATGTGACTTGCTGTTAGCTTAGCGCTACCATGCTACTAGAATCCCATAGGGGCGCTAGCAGAAATTAGCATTGTTGTAGAGAGATAAACTGAAGGCCCAGTCTGATAGCCACATGTGACTTGTTGATTCTTGGTGTCAGTTTTAAAATCACTGTTTTACTTTTAGGCTATAATTGATCTAATCTTAATGCATTTGATCGCTGTGGATCTTAGTCAGTTATTAATGAGTTATTAATGAACTGTTATTCTGCATTTAAATTAACTTTAGAGCAGAATCAGGGCAGTAGTTCAAAACATTGAGTTCGTTCATTATGTTTGTGTGTGTGTGTGTGTGTTTGTGTAAGTGTGTGAGTGTGTGTGAGTGTGTGTGTGAGTGTGTGTGTGTGTGTGTGTGTGTGTGTGTGAGTGTGTGTGAGTGTGTGTGAGTGTGTGTGTGTGAGTGTGTGTGTGTGTGTGTGTGTGTGTGTGAGTGTGTGTGAGTGTGTGTGAGTGTGTGTGTGTGTGTGTGAGTGTGTGTGAGTGTGTGTGTGTGTGTGTGAGTGTGTCGGTAGGTGATGGTTATAAAATTCACACATACCAGACACATGCAGTTTATTTCAGAGTGTAGACCGGCTGGTGTCAGCCAGGCTATCACTGTGTCTCACACCATACATACACACACACACACACACTTACACACACACACACACACACACACACACACACACACTTACACACACACACACACACACACACACTTACACACACACACACACACGGCGCTGACGCCATGGCGGAACGTTCTGGTCTGCTATGCTGTGTCTGGGTTCCCCATCTTAGCTCCACATTACAGCTTCATCCTGGTACTGAATACCTCCTCAGCGCCGTCAGTCGCGTTTATAAAGAGCAGCTCACATGTCGGCCTGTACGCTTTGATCATATGAGCTATGAGGTGCCGTGTTGTCGCCGTGCCGTCGGTCATGACAGGATTCTTTCAGCATCTGGAAACGCAATACTGTGGTGTTTCTAGAGCTGCACGATGTGGACAGGATAACAGGATTGCGATATTGCCATATATTGCTATGTGCCTTGTAGGGGTGGCAGTATTATCATGATACACGAACCATGATGATATGATATCATCACCGTACTTGAGCCAAAATATGGTGTTATCACAATATTTGTGCCATGATACAATATTATCACAATACGATATTATCACAATATGATGATATCACAATTATCTTGATATGATATCACAATTATCACAATATGATATTATCACGATTATCACAATATGATATTATCATGATTATCACAATATGATATCATGATGCGATATTATCACAATACGATATCACAATTGTCTTGATATGATATCACGATTATCACAATATGATATCATGATGCAATATTTATCATGATGCAATATTATCATAATACGATATTATCACAATATGATATTATCACAATTATCTTGATATGATATCATGATTATCACAATATGATATTATCATGATTATCACAATATGATATCATGATGCGATATTATCATAATACGATATTATCACAATATGATATTATCATGATTAGCATGATATGATATCACAATTATCCCCCCACACACACACATCTGAAAGATTAAGACGATAGTTCAGCCCTAGAAATGCAGCGGGCAGGTTGCACCGAGAGGGTCACAATTTTTTGGGCAAAATGCAAATCCTGCTTACAAAGCAGGTAAAACCCCTCCTACCACACAGCCAACAACATTTCACACAAGCCTTCACATCACGACAGCGCACAGCCAAGCAGACATGAGCATCAGACACATCAGCCTGGAAAATGACCACTAATTCTGCATAAAGGCCGTTTTTCCAAATAAACCTTCACATCACACACACGCTGTCAGCGGGGGCAGAGTAAACTCAGGGGGCACAGCAGCCTGTAAGACTTTAAATAACCCACCCTCTGATTAGGGCATCGCTTATGAACAAAGTCATAGCATAAGTCCATCCCCCTGTCCTTCTGGGTGGCGCGGTCATGCGACTGATCCTTTGCTTTTAAACGAATCACCAATTCCTTCTGAAGCGTTCTGATGGTGATGGGCTGACTTGGATAAACTTCCTAAATCACAGAATCCATCTCTGGCCCGAGACCCCTCTCAGCACACCACACAGCAAGCCGTCCCAGCAGCAGTACTGCTCATCGGTCAATACTGTCACCCAGGGGTCTCGTGGTGTAATTGCTGGAGTCCACTCGGCTTCCGGCATGAACCAACAAGCTAGCTAGCTTTTTTGAGTCTCCACAGCGGATGGAACCTGTCATACAGTTAGCGATAACAAAGCCCACCCCTGTAGAGGAAGATATGATTGGTCAACTTTACTGTCCTTTGAAATTGGTCTCTTGTTGAATTACTACTGCTTGGCCCTCTGCAAATTTATAGCTGGACCACCAATCACCATCATTCCTTCCAGCAACAGCAGATACGGCACAGTTCCGATAGGGGGAGACAGAGGGGCTTCTCTAATTTAACCCTTCGCAGTCCAGTACAAACTGAATAGTTGATTTTGTTGATTAACAAAATCAGATCAGATAAAACCAGAACCTTTAGAATATCTCAGGCCCTCTCTGGGGGCGGGGAGGGCCCTGACCGTTCCCCTCTGATCACGATACAGTATCATCAGGATGCTTTAGCCATGACACAATATTATGACAATATGATGATATCATGATTATCACAATACAATATTACCAAGATACCTGAGCCATGATACGGTATTATCATGATACCACATCGCAGCAGTGCTGGATCTCATTATATAATCACAGTACAAAAATACGATACTATCGTCAGAGTCGAGCCACGACTTGACGTTATCACAGCCTCTGAGTAGCTTCAGTGCTCAGGAGTGTCAGCTTGCTTGTAGCATGTCTGTAGCATTATCCATATTTCGTCTGCTAAACGATCTCGTATTTCAGAGGATTTGGCCTTGGGGTGTGTTTGTTTACCGTGTAACCATAGCAGTGATTTGAGTAAACTCAGTTAGTTTTTGTAAAACTGTTAATTTTACAGGCTTATTTGTTTCGTTTATGTTCTGGTCAAGAGATTCAATGAACGTAAAAGCTCTGGTCTTCAAATGAACAGTGAAATGTTGTTGATTCCCTGTTTGTGTCTGTATTGCAGGAAGGTGTGTTCTTGTTCAGAGCAGCGCTACGAGGAGATCTCCATTATGAATGCAGGTATGAAGCCCCATATCTTTCACATTCATAACAGAATTCATTCACACTGGGATACTGTGGTAACAAGAAAAGCCAAACACCAAAATTCAGAAAAAAAATCTATTAAACCATTAAAGAAAATTCTGCATAATTAAATGGTTGAGGTTTAAAGAGTCATGCAGAGTGGTTCGGTGTGTAATGCAAATGTTTGGGCACACCTTCTCAAGTGAAAAGGAGTAAATATAAACTCTGCAGCTACTATTTGTAATCATATCATTTTCCTGAAAAATTTAAAGTAGAGTTACTTGATATTTGATTGATTTAAAAAAGAGAAAAAAAAACTATATTAGCGTTTGTGCCATGTGCAAAAGCTTGGACACCCTTTCAGTTATAAAGTCTCATAAGTTGATTAACTCATTAGGCCTTAACTGACTCATTAGGACTGGTCAGGCAAGTCAAGAATTATCACTAGGAACTGTCAATTTATGACAGTTCCAGTGTGTAATAAATTCTCTGACTCTTCAAAACTGGCTGACAATCTGAAAATGAAGCTACAAAGCAGGGAAAGATATTAAAGTGTATCCAGCTTACAGTTTCCACTGTCGCAAAAGATAAGATAAGATAATTCTTTATTAGTTCCACAACAGGGAAATTCACAGTGCTACAGCAGCAAAGGGAGAGCAAGACACTCAAGAAAAGAAGTAATAAGAAGAGAATCAACAAACAAGTAATTAATCTGGGTTTTTAAAGTTTGTTACTTGTTACTTTATAGACAAAATACATATTACTTACAGTAAGAAAAGATAAGATTAAAAAATATAAACTCTATCCTTCACAGAAATTAACAATATAAAGAATTATATGTAAATAAAAGCAAAAATATTTACACTGTAAGGATATTTTACCCGATTTTCACATAGAGTTTTGCACATGAGGTACTGATTTATGTTATACATGGGATGGTGAGGAGTTAACAATATAAACTTTATACATAGAAAAGCAAATAATCTTTACACTATAAAGATATTTTAAAAATATTACACATAGACTATTGATTAAATAAAAGTCATTAAGACATAGCAGTTAAGGGGAACTGTGGAAGTCAAGGCAAGATCTGAAAGACCAAGAAAACTTTGACATGGAACTGAGAGTTTTCTTGGTCTTCATACAACGTTTGATGCTCGTGTGCTGCCAGAAAGGCAAAGCAAAACCCCCACATGACAGCAAAGGCCTGCAGGAAGGTTTAGCTTGCACGACCACAATATGTATGGAAGAGTCATCAAAAGGAAACCTTGCCTATGATCTTTTCACGAAGGTCAAAATTCAAAATAATTTACAGAAGCCAGAGGCATTTCAGAAAGAAGTGCTGTGGACTGATGACGAAAAATGGTTATCCACAATCGCTAAAGTATGTTTGGGGAAAAAGAGCAGCATTTGATGAAAAGAACACCGTGCCAACTGTTAAGCATAAGGGACGATCTATTATGCTTTGGGGTTTTGTGGCAGGCAGTGGCTCAGGAACACTCTGAAAAAGATGGTTCTTCAAGGATTCTTTAATAAAGACAATGGTTCTGTATAGCACCAAAAATGTTCCTCTATTGTTAGGATCTGAAGCATGTAACAATAGAGGAACCCTTTTTGGTGCTATATAGAACCATTTTCAAACAGGTTTGATATAGAACATTATAAAACACTCTCTATCAACCTGAAGAACCCTTTAAGGATGCAACGAACCATTCAATCATGCAAAGGCTTCTTTGAGTGTTCATGGTTCTATATAGAACCATTTTGTTTACTAAAGCACCTTTGAAGAACCATCATTTTTAAGCATGAGGGATGGAAGAATGGAACATTACTAAATATCAACAAACTCTGGAAGAAAATGTGACGAGAAGCTGAAGCTGAAAGCTGGCTTCAACAACAGGACAATGATCCAAAACATACCTTAAAATCCACCTTTAACTCCTTCAGAAAATGCAAGCTGAAGCTTCTGGAGTGGCCCTCACGGAACTCC
>NW_023494796.1:4591444-4618944 GCF_904425465.1 Colossoma macropomum | reverse complement strand
ATGACTGCATGAGTTCAGCCGATGTTTCATCCTGTCTGCTGCTGCTCTGTGTGTCCAAATCTACAGACTGCAAGACAGGGGCAGAACATGTAGGAGCGAAACTGCTCTGGCTTTTGATCGAACAGAACAGGATGGGATGACCAATCTGAGACCAATTTGAGAATGCTGGGCTCACTTTGAGGTGGAGCTTAAACACACAGGGTGTTTCAGAGTGTTTCAGACAGTGGGTGAATAGAAATGTACAGTATAAAAAAAATAATGTTCGGAACGTTTAGGCATGTCTATTCTAGTTCCCAAAAAATAAAACTGTGAACATTGAAAATGAGAATAATAGGCCCCTTTAAGCTAAAGGTTTCTTAAGGTAAGATTTGAAGTAGCAGGTTTATGAATCACTTAATTGAGAATCAGTATGCCACTGGGCTTTATTTAACTCTGTGGCCACGACTTGGGTTTTCTCTTTAAAGAGATGCAGGGATCTCCCAAGGGAAGCAGCACTGGAAGGCTTGTTTTCATTGAAGTGGGGTTAGCAAGCGGTCACACTCCTGCAGGGTTTCCCTTTATACTGAAGGGCAGGCTCTGGCTAAGTGAAACTCTGCCAGAGATATCCGGAGAAAACACTTCCTTAAAATCTCATAAAGTTTTAAAGGGCGGCTGGACCTGCAGACAGAAACACTCCTCTGGTTTCTCTTAATGTCTCTGTGGTGGTTCATCTGCTAAACCAGTTGGCCTCACGCATTAGACATGTCATGCACACCATGTAGCTGGAGATGTAGTGTTCGGGAGATCTAGCAGTTAGCACCTAGTTTCAGGGTGTGTTTTTTAGACTACCATCATGTGGTAGTTAAACAGTTAGGCAGACGGTGTTGTGATCAGGGCAGATTTAGTGATTCTGGAGCTCTAGAGAAAGGAAGGAAAGGGGCCCCTGGATGTACATTTTTAAATTAGTTGAGGCTAAGGGCTTCCAAAAGGCACAATCTGCTAAAAATATATCTTGGGAATTGAAATCATCTTAAATTGACAAAAAATCAATTTACAAAAAATTTGTCACCTTGCATGATTAAGGTGGTAGTAACTTCAAGTTCTTGCAGATGGCACTGCACGAGGATGTTTGGGCTATAAAGACCTGCAAGGTGTGTGACGGGATTCATAGATTGAGAAAAGGTGGTACAGTGTAGTGAATGTCTCCTTCAATGTGTGGAAAATGAGTCGCAAAGCAGATGCTAATAATATTTATTAGTTCTCATTTTGAGACTGATTGATAACTTAAAAGGCCTGTATCCTACATTTTTCTTGTATTTCATTCTCATCCCTGAGGTCCACTTTTAACATTTGTGTGAGTTTAGGTACCAAAACAGTCTTAATTCATTTTTATTCTATTTTCCAACCTCTCTTTATGCCTTTGTGTCTTTAAGATTCATGTGTGTAAATGAACTTTTTTGAGTTCTGATTGGCTGCCTTGTTTGTGCTTCTTTCAAAAAGCAGTCCAAGCTGAAATACTCCTTATGGAGTGGGACGCCTATACATCACACCTACAGGAGCTTTTATGAATCCCATTCTAAATCCATAGGCATTAATATGGAGTTGGTCCCCCTTTGCAGCTCTAACAGCTTCCACTCTTCTGGGAAGGTTTCTACAAGATTTTGGTTCTAGACCAACCCCTGAAAAACAGCCCCATAGCATCATCCCTCCTCCACCAAACTCTACAGCTGGCACAGTGCAGTCAGGCAGGTAACATCTCCTGGCATTCACCAAACCCAGACTCTCCATCAGACTGACCGATAGAGACGCTGATTGGTCACTCCACAGAACACGTTTCCACCGCTCCAGAGTCCAGTGGCGGCGCTTTACTCCACTCCATCCGACACTTGGCATTGTGCATGTTGATCTTAGGCTTGTGTGGCGCTGCTCAGCCATGGAGACCCATTTCGTGAAGCTCCTAATGTGCAGTTCTTCTGCTGATGTTGCTTCCAGAGTCAGTTTGGAGCTCTTTAGTGATTTAACAGAGGATAGACACTGTGGTCTTCAGCACTCGCCGGCCCCACTTTCATTTCACAATAACAGCACTTACAGTTGTCTGGGGCAGATCTAGCAGGACAGAAATTTCGTGAGCTGACTTGTGGCAGAGGCGGCATCCTATGAGAGTGTCATGTTTAAAGTCACTGAGATCATCAGTACGACTCTCTACTGCCCGTGTTTGTCTATGCAGACTATAAGGCTATGAGCTTAATTTTATCCATGTGTTAGCAATGGGTGTAGCTGAAACACCTGAACTCACTAACTAGAAAGGGTGTCCACATACTTTTGTCCATATAGTGTATATATTAAAAATAGCAAACAATATTGCCATTAGTATACAGTAATAACAGAACTCTGTCAAGGTGGTGCAGGACGTTCCTTGAACATGAATTATCTACTATTGTCATCCTATCTTCATCAACATAATGTTAATTCTGCATTTGAGACCTAAACATGGAGTGGGACCTTCTTTCTGAGCGTGTGCTAATGAGGTATGGAGGCACGAAAACTCTTTCTTAAAGGTAAAATTACCCCACACATTGTAATCTTTCCTAAAGACTTTCCTAAAACTGTACATCCAAGGTAAGAACCATTTAGGTGTCTCTATTATGTTGGCAAGTGAGGTTTCTCAAACGTAATTATTGTAGTCCTCATTTACTTAAGTGGTTCTAATGAGCCTGATACTCCCAGACTTCCAGATAGTCCTGAAAAGCTGCTAACATCTCCAATGCGAGATCAGATTTGAGCTGTATTCAGCGGTCGGCCTCCCTTGAATATGTAGGCATGCATTTTATTACCTGTGCGAGATTTACGAGTCAGGTAAATATGAGACGAGAGTGTTTGTTTGGTTAACTAGGCCTCATTGCTGGCTGTTTAGACGTTATGTAAACGTTGTTTAGACGTCGTTCTGACAGCAGCTTTCATGCACATCCCCTGAGTGATGAAGTTTGGGCCTCATTAGGAGCGAGTGGCCTCTCTGGAATGGCTGAAATGGTTTTAAGTGTCTGTAAAGCTGATTAGTAGCACTTACACTCTCTCTCTCACTCCCTCTCATTTCCTGTCTCTCCTGTCCTCATGTTGTTCCTCATGTACCTCGAGGCGGTACGAGATTCATGTTCCACTTCTACATCAGTCATCTGCTTCATTTGTCACTGCCTTTTCATTCTTTTCTTCTATCGTAGCTTTTTGTCCCGACATTATATTACATTGTTTCTCAAGTGCTGTTGATTAGGGGTGCATTGAGATGTATTGATCTGAAGGTGGTGATTCAAATACACAAGTTAGAATCAGTTATAAGCAAAGACAGTAATGTTCAATAAGGTATGCACTCATTTTTGGCCAAAAATAATACTCCTAGGCCTTTTTCAAATGTAAAAATCCAATTAAAAGAGTTCACAGTGGACTAACGTGTTAAAGGGGCCTAAAACCATCTTTTAATACGTTATTTGTATTTGTAATATTACGTAGGGCAGAATTGCCTCCCTCAGCCTCATTGATTTGACAGAATATCCTTTTTGTATTTTCATCCATCAATGTTCTCTCACTACAGTACCCAGCATGCATCATGCAAATACATCATATAACCACTGGGAAGCCCCCTGCAGCTTCCTATCTATAAGAATAGCTACCTGACATTCTGCATTAGCCAGCTTGCAGGAAAACCCCATTTCAAATAGCAGCCCCTCATTAATCCACCCCAAAGCCCATGTAGTTTTCAGAAGTTCTTCCCACCTTCAAGATGCATCATCAGTGGGATTTTCTAGTCTTTAAACTAGAAAATCCCACTTTTGACACCACTGTGGCACCACTGTAGGAGGCGAGTAGGCATGTTTACAGTAGATGTAGCCATGGTTACATTTTTCATTTTCACTTTAAGAGGATGTCCCTTGTTAGCTGGGTATATTCTGCTACTGTGTAAACACTTCCTCCAGTTATATTTGTGTATTCAGTGTTTTTTTAATAATTCAGCAGTAGTACCGAAATAAATGAATCAAATAAAGAAAAAAATCAGTAGAGTAGTTAATAGTAAATAGTAAAGTAGTTGCTGTAATATCAGCTCTTTAATGGAGTTTTTGACAGTGACTCATTTTCACGTATGTTCTATTTTTTCCAGGTAGTGAAACTCACTCTGCAGACTCTGGTAAGTTTGATTATGAGTGCAGGTGTGTGTTTGTGAAAGACTAAGTTTGGGAATCTGAGATTTATATCTGCAGTCATACACAAATGTTTAGTCAAATTCCACGTTTAGTTGAAGATAAGTTAACACGTTCTCTACAGGCAGCTTAAATGTGGCATTTCTGTTTATTTGCTGTGTTTGACAAATTGGAAAACAATAAAACATGCAAATGTGAAATGTGCCATAACTTTTGCACAGGCCACACAGAGCTGGATCATCTGTCGGTTTTACGGGAAATCTAAACAGCTGTTTTGACTCGTGGTGGGAACTTTGCAAGAAGCAGACAGAAAAGCTGAACTAATTTCAAATTTGTTATTGTGTCGTGGCCGATCATCATCTGGATGCTCTCCACATGTCCTCTTTTACTCCTCCGGTCACTGTGTAGCAAATCTTGCACTGTCCGCCATTATTTCACCCAAGGTTTTTAGCATTAAGCCAGCGTTTCTTTGAATGTGCTTTGCATTTGAAACTCCAGATATTCAAAAGATGTGTCTGTAAATGCGAGACCTGAAATCCGAGAGAGTAGAGGATGCCCATTTAAGCCTAATGTCTATGTCAGCCACCCAAATTGCTGAGGCAGTGTGCCTTTGCTTAGGATGCTTAACGGTTTGGGTTTATACATTTGCTGCTTGTTTCGGTCTCTGTACATTTCAGCTGTCTGAATTTATTTGTCGACTTTATTCGGTGTAAATATGCTGCTCGTAAGAGTGGACACATGCTTTAGAGCCCGTGGGCCACATCAGCCCCACCACACAATCCTAAAGTATTTTAAATTTCTATTATTATTAGTCTATTTCACAATGCACTGCACTACAGTCCCCAGCATGCACTGCAACATAATGTGCTCTGACTCTCCTCCCCCAACAACAATCTATGGGACAGCAGTTATACCTCAATTCTACACAATTCTACACTATTCCACACCATTCAAATCACCAAAATACATTTCAGCTGCAGTTCAACCAACATGAACACTAAAAGTCAGCTCAGCTGCTCAGAAACTGAGCCCAAGTCTTACTATCTTGCAGCAAAGAAAGGATGTCAGGTGTCTAGATCAAGCAAATAGGCAGGTTCAAAAGACTGAGCTGCTGGGGACGTTTAAATTTAGAATATTTCAAGTGCCCATGGAATATTTCATGGTCTACCACAAATGTCTGTATTTACTGTTGAAGTTTTTGCATATTTCCAATAAACAATGTCCGGTTTGGGTTACAGCACAACATTAATTATAAATGAAATAAAAACATTTTTTCTCTGGCCCTCAGATTTGATGAGATTTTTTAATATGGCCCTTTGACTGGTTGAGTTTGACACCCCTGCTTTATAATGAATGTTGCATTGGTTGTTGGGTTTATGTTAAAGTGCGCATAATCTTGCTGTTTTTGTCTCTACTGGATAATTCAAATATAGTGGTGACATGGCTAACACTATGGTTAGTGTGCTGTCATCGAAGTGTAACCTGCTGTGATATCATAAAAATGTCCCTAATCGCCAAAAAGGTAGGGGCCCATCAAACCTTTGTGCCCAGGGGCCAATAACTTGATGATCCAGGCCTGAGGCCACATTTTTATTTTTACCAATATGTTAAATTCAGCAGATAAACAGTAATTAAGTGTTAAAAAATGTCTGTAAAAGATGTGTTGACTTATTTTCACTTAGTAAATCAACAAAACATGGAATTTTATCTATGTTCTTGTGTTTCTTGTTGTTGGGTCTTAATAAAGTGTTAATAACAGAGTGCTCCTATAAGGTCAGTGGAGCTGATAAAATGGACAATGAGTGGAGAAATAGGAGGTGGACTTAATGAATTGTGTTTATGTCTGTTATAATTAGCCCTTCAGTCCATTACTGATCATCCCATTTATAGGGCAGGTTGTAAAACTTGCACTTGCAGTGGTTTTAGTTGAATTACCCATAAACGACAGGTGCTGGAAACAGAGGTGTCATCTGTAGCAGAGATGTGTAGATTGTTTGAATAAACTTATATCATTATAAAAGTATTAATCATGCATTAATCAAAGTTTAATATCATTGTGTGTATGTATAGATGGCTGGCGGTCACGTAGTGTAACGGAGGGCTTCAGGAATGGTGATGCGAACAGCTCGTCTCTGGCAGCCAAAGGCTTCCGCAGCGTCCGACCCAACCTGCAGGACAAGAAGTCCCCCGTCCCGGTAAACTACACTTAACATTCAGTTTTGGAACTGGTCTTTGGAAGCGTGAAGGAATGCATAATGAATAACAGCTTATATCAGGGGTTCTTATCCTGCACCCACCTTTTTAGGGTTAAATATGTTGCTGTTTGAAAGAACCAAACCAAAACATGCGCAAAAGTCTGTATAAGAAAGTCGGTTCACTCTGCAGCCATCTTGCCAATGCAAACGTCAGGCAGTTACTTCCAGCCATACAAGACCTGGCTCCTGTCTCTTTGAGTGGGGAGAGACCTAAAAGACTTTGAAACTGAAGGCCGAATTACTGTTTCAAAGAAATGTTAAAACATAAGAGGTAAAATCTGACAAATATAAATAGTTTGTAGTGTTAAATAATGCACAGGTTCTGGTTCCAGATCTCTACAACTGAAGGAGGCTTTTCTCACTAGTGGTTCATTTCTAATACAGGGCAGGACTTTCCCTGCAAAGAGAGACCATGTTGAGTATTATGAGCTCTCCCATTCTTTTTCCAGCCAGTGACCTGTCTCCTCCTTCATAATGTCTTAATGTCCATAATTTGCTAAAACCTACGGAGCCCCTAAGGGGCCGTGGTTAAAAAAAAAAAAGTTAATGACATTGTGTTCCCTCGTAAAATATATGCTCATCAGAGCAAGCCAACGTAGGACCAGAGGTGCCCAACGACACTGCCTACATTAGAGCTTTGTTTTTAGCATAGCTAATGTTCCCAGTTTCACCAGTCTGTGCTGAGTTTATTCAGCAGTTGTTCTCTGCAGGTCTCTGTAAATGTAGCTTTTACTGTACGAGGAAACTCGACCTCAGTTTCAGTTTGTGCTCAATAACAACAGAATCGTTTGATTTTGAGAAGCGACACTATGTCTTTATATTTCAATCCAAGATCAACGAAAAATTCAATGAGCTGCTCCGTGTCTGAGCTTAAGCAAAGCACAGCTTCTGCAAGCAAATGCAAACTGTTGCATCGTAATGCAAAACCTTTGCGAGGGAACGCAATGTCATTTTTCCCATAATAGGAGACGCGGATAAACAAACGTAAAGCGGCCTGCTGCTGCTGCTGTTCGCACTGACACAGTAAAAGAAGCAGGTAAACATATTAAGGTGAGAATCATGGATGTAAAGATTGATCAGTCTGGTAGTTTTAGAGTTTCAGATGTACATACACATCGATGGTGCTCGTGCCTTTTGTAAGTCAACTTACTTGTGTAAGTCACTCTGGGTAAGAGCATCTGCTAAATGCCGTAGATGTAAAGGTGCCGTAAACTCTGTTCACTAAGAAGCTTTGCTCCACACTTGAGTGTCTTTGTGTCATTTTTTTACTTGCTGTATTTTCTTCTTTCATGATCTCAGTTTGGCTGTTTGTGGGATCCATTCAGAGTCGCTGGCCAGTGTACTACTGGATTATTTTGGGTCAAATAAAATCAAATTATATATTCCCACTGGTTTAAAACTTGATCAGAAGGCCAAAAATCTGAGCCAGTGCCCCTCACACACTACTTAAATTAACTCTCCCAACTGTTAAGACCAACTGCCCCAAAGTCTGCAGGCTAGAGCTGACCAGCACAGGTTCAGCCAAACTGAGAACCGGGCCTGAAGTCGAGGTAAAAGTTGTGTATTGTAACTCTGGCTTTAGCTAGGACTGCGCCCCAAATCACACATTTTTAAGCTTGCACTGAAAAACTGCTTCATATTTAGCTTCACTTAACTTTTTAGTTCAGTCAAGACCCTCCAATGGTAACAAGCCCAGCCAATAGAAGTTTATAATCGACATAAAAGCCGCAGCCTCAGACTGCCACAGCACTATTTTTGACAGGGGGGTGGAGCCAAAGTCAGGCGAGTATGGGTCGTCCTGCTTTAAGGTGTTTTTGGAGGTGTTTTTGGAGGTGTTCTCCGGTTAGTGTTTGTCAGAAAGAAGGAAACACAGCTCGCCCTTTTGTTTTCTACTGGCTGACACTTCCAAGGTTCATGAATTCACAGGGGTTAAAGTTCACCTGAAGCTAAATTTAACAGAAAACAAATTAATTTTCGCATTGTTATGTCTTTTCCACCTCAAGTGACATGGCTTTTTGCCGGCTATGTGTCAAAATTGTTTTCTCTGTATTTATAGCTTTATAGCACCAAAGCTATAAATATAGAGAAAACATGGGAATGAGAAACAACGCTGGGGCCTCCAAAGGGGTCACGGCCCTCAGAACCCCTGGATTATGTGACTAAAAGGTCTAATACTAATTAACAATCTGCTACAATGACTAATTCTATAACATTTCTGAAAAATAAGGTAATTTCATCTAAGATACTACATATCCAAATTTCTTAAGAAGAAAAAAGCAAGAACTGCCAACAAGCTCTTCTTGCCAGAAATAAAAATAAAAATTAACAAAAAAATGGAGATACCTTTTTTTTTTTTTAGACAACAACACTATAAACATTGGAGGGTAATTCCAAAAAAATCTGAATGTTACCAAGGTTATGTTTATATGTTTTGGTTAGTATGTTATTTATGTAATGCATTGCATTTTGAAGAAAACCTTCCCAACTTTTATTTCTTACATACTGTTCAATATGTAGACAGTGAATCATCGTCATATTTATTATGAGTTTATTTTAGGGCTGTGATTAAACATTATTTTGTGTAGTTAATCATGACTACTCGCATTTGACACCCACATTCACATGGTGACAGGAGCTGTAATAATAATTTATTGTATTAACATGTTATTAACATGTTAACCTTGATAGATCAACCTTAAATACAACGTTGCTTTGCTGTTATATATTTTACAAAGTATCTATAACCTCTTTCTCTATAGTGTGAGAATATCTCACATCCTCAACGTTCCATTTAATTCATAAATGTGTTGTTAGTGTTCAACTTTTAAGCTGAAACACTTTTAAAAAGCCTCTGAAATTAATCTTGTTTTTATTCACAGACCACAGGTTTGATGGGATCATAATTTATTTAGGAAGAACACTCTGTTTCTAAAAGCCACCGCGGGGGATATTTTAATAAGATTGTTGTCGCTCCTGCCTTCAGGCCTTGCATTAAGAACGAGAAATGATCTTACCTTGATTTTTTGTCTCCAGGACAATCAGCCAAGTCTTCTAGCTCTAATGCTCTCCGTTTCCTGATTGGCTCCCCTTTGTGTCAATCAGGTTCCGCTCCCGCCCCCTCGGAGAGAGAGCTATCACATGACCCCTAATCCTCCTTCTTACAGCTCCCTCCCGATGCTCCCTGACCCCTCCCTCGTTCCCTCCGGTTCTTACACCATCAAATCCAGCTCCTCTTCCTCGTATTCGTATTCCAAGACCACCCACACCACCACATCTACTGCGGACCACTCTCCAGAGGCCAATGCTAATGCTAACAATTATATCACCCAACTTCTGGAGCGCAAGGTCTCATCTCTCAAACTAGCAAGCGATAAAACCAGAGCCAGCCCTCCGAATGTTAATGCTAACGTAGTAGATCCTAACATGGCTAATGCTAATGCTACTAAAGTGAACACAGTTAAGACTACAATGGCTAATGCTAGTGCAACTAATTCTACTAAAGTGAACATAGCTAAGACCATGGCAAATGTTAAGGTAACCAATGATAGGACTACCACGGCAAACACTGTGAACCCCAGCCACCAGCCTGAAAAGGAGGAGCCTAAGGAGGCCACACCCATTACTCCCCCTAATCCACCACCCCGCCGCGAGTCCACCTCAGCCACTGCTACACACACAGCCTCTCTCTCCATCCAGATAGCACCGAAAGGCTCAGAGCCGCAGGCTGGATCCGTAGCTCCATCTGCGCCCAGACCCGAAGACCAGGACCCAACGTCCAGCCCCGTAGTCCCTCCAAGACCATCAGCTGATGTCCTGGTACTGCAGTTATTTAGCATTACCTGTTTCTAATCAACAGATTTTGTCAACCAGCCGCTGTCGTCATTGCATGATCTGTCCAAGAGCACCTAACAGCAAAAATGCAGTATAGACAGACATCTGTATCTGTTGTGCTTGTGTGTCTTGACGCCTGAAGAAAAGCAGGGTTAACGTTCTTTCTTCTCCCACAGCTCAATTTGCGCACTTCTAGCATGTTACAGCCCACCTTTTCCACGAGAAACATGGTATTTCACTTCCTGCTCGCTAGCTTGGCCGTGTGTTTGCCCTAATCTCTTCTTTCCCTTCCCTTCGTCCCTTCTTTCATCGCCCCTTTGTCAGCTTGACACCTCCCCGCCAAGAGGGGGTGCTGCATCAGTTTCCGGTCCTCCATCACCTGACCCATCAGCCCGCCGGTCACCCTACAGCCGTGCCAGTCAAGACTCACCTGACTTCCTGTCCGGGCTCCTGCCCAAAGCGCTCTCCCCGACGCCCTATGCTTCCCCTGAACGTTCTGGGCTGGTGCCGTCTCCCGTGGCGTCGCCACTAACCGTGTCGGCGCTAAGTCACTATTCCTCATCAACTGCCGTCCTGGAGGAGCTGCAGATCTGTGGCTTGGACTCGCCCATGGCTACACCCACCCCTTCTCCCACTCTCAGCCACACCTCTGTCGTGCCTGACGATGGCCCCGCCCTCCCCACCCCAGCAATGTCTACAGATGCTAACGTAACTATCACGCAACCCCGCCCCCTTTGCTCAATTTTCACATTGCTTTCGTCTAACATGGTTTGTCTAACCTGTTCGTTCCTACTAGCCTGTGAACGTTTGCTACATTTTGAAGTGTTAAGTCTGTTGGTCTGTGCATCCCGCTCACGTCTTCTGTCCGCTCTGGATTGTTTATTGTTCCCTTGTGCTTATGTGGTTTGATAAAATCTGTTTACAGTGTCTGTTTATTTGCTTGTTTGTTTTGCTGAAAATGTCTTTCATGCTCAAGGTTGGACATTTGAATGCAATAATGTAATTTAGCCATTACTTGAATTCAGTGTTGACAAAAATAACCCACCTACTCACAAACCTCTTCCAACAGCCTGTTTACTACAGGCTTTATAACTCTCTCTCTTTTCTAGTTGGATTTTCTCATTGTTGCACTTCTGAAATTAATGTGTTGGATGTTTCTTTGTATGTTTCCTGTGTTCGAGTGTCCAGATGTCAACTGTCAAGTTGTCAACAGTGAATTTTGTGTAGACCAGAGGTGGGGACTCAAGTTGCACAATGACTGACTCTCAATTTGACTCAGACTTGCCCTTAACTGAGTCGCAACTTGACTTGGACCCATAACTTGAGACTCGTAAAATTTTAGCTATAGGAAAAAACACAAACACAACAAATTAAATTAGGAGTGCCACCCCAGAGACTCGAGACTCAACTCCTATTCGCACCCCAGAGACTCGAGACTCAACTCCTATTCGCACCCCAGAGACTTGAGACTCAACTCCTATTCGCACCCCAGAGACTTGAGACTCAACTCCTACTCGCACCTCAGAGACTCAAGACTCAACTCCTATTCGCACCCCAGAGTCTCGAGACTCAACTCCTATTCGCACCCCAGAGACTCGAGACTCAACTCCTACTCGCACCTCAGAGACTCAAGACTCAACTCCTATTCGCACCCCAGAGTCTCGAGACTCAACTCCTATTCGCACCCCAGAGACTCGAGACTCAACTCCTACTCGCACCTCAGAGACTCAAGACTCAACTCCTATTCGCACCCCAGAGTCTCGAGACTCAACTCCTATTCGCACCCCAGAGACTCGAGACTCAACTCCTATTCGCACCCCAGAGACTCGAGACTCAACTCCTACTCGCACCCCAGAGACTCAAGACTCAACTCCTACTCGCACCTCAGAGACTCGAGACTCAACTCCTATTCGCACCTCAGAGACTTGATACTCGACTCTGATTTGCACCCCAGAGACTCAAGACCTGACTCTGATTTATATTTCAGAGACTCAACTCCCACCTCAGAAACTCAAGACCTAACTCTGACTTACACCTTACAGTCTTGAGATTTGACTCCGACTCGCACTCTAGACACTCGAGTCTTGACTCTGACTCTCACTTCAGAGACTTGAGACTCGACTCAGATTCTCACATCAGATACTCAAGACTTGGCTCTGACTTGCACCTTAGAGACTTGAGACTCAACTCCTACTTGCAAACCAGAGACTCGAGATTCGATGGTGAGAGACTCCACTCCAGCACCCACCTCAGAGACTTGAGAATTGACTCCGACTTGCACCTCAGAGACTTGAAGCTGGAATCCTCAGAGACTTGAGACTCAACTCCGACTTGCAAACCAGAGACCCGAGATACGATGGCGAGAGACTCCACTCCAACTCCCACGTCAGAGACTTGAGACTCAACTCCGACTGGCACCCCAGAGACTCGACTCTGACTGTTACCTCAGAGACTCAAAACTCGATTCTCATTCCAAAGACTTGACTCTGGATTACATAAAGCCACTTGTGAACATCTCTGGGGTGAACTAAGTCAAAATGCTAACAATGTGTTTTATGTTTCAGTCCTTTGTGTCGCTTGCGAAATCTTATGTTGTCCTTCCATTCTGCTTATATTTGTCTTTTGACTGTGGTTTAAAAGTCTCTTGTCTCTTCCTACTATGCTAACACTGTAGTCCCACAGCTTTACCAGCCCATAGACTTGTCTGGTTAAACACCATACACTAAATTGGAAACACAATCACATCTCTTATATATATATATATATATTGTTTGTTATGCTGTCCACAGAGCCAGATGGCAGTGAATGGAAGTGCTCATTCCCAGAGGCCCTTTTCACCTCCAGCGCATCCCCCTCCTCCACCTGTCCTTAGTCCAGGACTAGTGCAGATCCAGCAAACTAGACGCTCAGGTGAGTGGCCAGTTTCACCCTGACCTCCTGCACTAAAGGAGAAATCTGCCATGGTAAAGCGTACTCTTTAATCCAAAGGAGGGAAAATTACTTCAGTGGTAAAATGTAATGACCCTGTCTTCCACTAGAGGGAGACCTACTAAAGTGGTAAAGGGAGAGTGTAACATTACAGCAGTTGTGGTCATCTTAGCATACAATATAGATTGGTTTTATCTGATGGCAAAGGCAGAGACTCATTAGAGGGAGATCTGCTGTAGTGGTCAACTGACTTTCCGCTTTAGTGGTGAGTTCATTACTATTCTTTTTACTACCTCTCTGTATTGGAATGAAATATATACCACTGTTTATAGATAGGGGGTGGCACGGCGGTGCAGTGGATAGTGCTGTCGCTTCACAGCAAGAAGTGCCTGGGTTTGATTCCCGGCTGGACGACCAGGATTTCTGTGTGGAGTTTGCTTGTTCTTCCCGTGTCTGCATGGGTTTCCTCCCACAGTCCAAAGACATGCAGTCAGGCCAATTGGATATGCTAAATTGCCCCTGGATGTATATGTGTGTCTGTCTGTCTGCCCTGTGATGGACTGGCGACCTGTCTAGGCTGTATCCTGCCTGACCACCCAATGACTGCTGGGAGCTCCCCCTGCGACCCAGAAGGACAAGTGGCTTAGATTGTGTGTTTATAGACACCATTGTTTATTGTCAGGTTTATTTTCTGACCATGTTTACCTTTTGGTATTATAAAATGTCGTTATTTCTGACGCCTAGTGACCATATGGATGGTGTTTCTCCAGAATGTCCGGTCTTCTGTTTGGGTCATCAGGCTTCTGAATGGCTTGTTCATGATTCCCTTGATTGTGTCCATCCATCTTGTAGCTGGTCATTCGCTTCCAAGCATAATGGTTTTCTCCAATTGATTGGTTCTTCTTAGAATATGTTCATTCAGTTTGGTTATCTGGGCTTCGACTGAAAGGTGATGATGGATTTGGTTGAGGGATCAATCATTTGTTGTCTTTGCCATCCAATGTACTCTCAAAAGTGTTCACCAACACCAAAGTTTATAGGCATTAAATATTTCCTGTCTCACAGCGATGCAATTCACACATCACATTGACCATCAGGACTTACCGTGTCTGTCCTGACTCTGTGGAGATTTCAGCAATGAATGAGTCGATAATCCAGTTCAGAAAACCACCATGCTGTGTTTACGTCCATTTAAATCTCCATCTAAATCCCCACAGCATCAGTACAAAACTTTCCCTCGTGTCTCAAACTGTCCTCTGACTGACTCAGACTCTGAGTTTAGAGCTGATAATCAGAAGTTTACAGCTAAATACACATAAAAAATGACTCAAATGCCGTCACTTAAGCTAAACGCTAGCCATGTGGTGTGTCCACGCCTCTGAGCTGAGAGAGTGGGGGAGGGGTGGAGAAACAAGGCAAACAATAGCCTTGTCCCAATTCACTACACTGAGCGCACTTTCCCTCAAAATCACACAAACAGGCCCATAAGACTCATTTTAAGATAGAGAGATAAATAACAATAAATATACAACAATAAATTATAGAATGAATCATATCTATCTATGTCTTTCAGTTTGCATTGATTTTGAGTATTAAAAATGTCTGATATTAAATATGCAACACAATTTGTAATTAAAAATAAAGGCGGTCTTGCTGTGTATCAGAGTTTTAGCACTCAGCCTGAATCCAAGTGGACAGAAAATTAATAAAAAACATGGCCGCCTTATGCTAATTGTTTATTTTTACTTAAGAATGACCAATAGAATGAATCACCATCAACATTCTTTCACTTTAAGGTTTCAGACACTCCAGACTAACAATTTCTGAAAAGGTATCTGAGATGTAACTTGTTTTCAAGATTTCTATAAGTAAAAAATTACAAAATTTACCAAGCGCTAGGTAAATATTTGATAAGAAATTGGCCAAATTCATAAAGATATCAAATTTCTGTTAGCATTTACACGTCAAACAATCGCATATCAGAGAAGCCCAGAGTCTCCTGAAAATAACAACATATGGCCTGTGTGACTGTCACATGTAAGTCCTTTATAATTGCAATTGTAATTGTAATTGACCCAAAATACCAAAAAAGTCCCCAAAATTCTGTGGTTCTAAGAGTCAATGTCCAGCTTTACGATCCACAAAGAACTACAGAGAAGACCACAGCCTGGACAATACTGTTCTGAGACAAATCGTTGCATTTGAAGATCCTTTCAAGCTCCTCCAGCCTAGCACACACTCAGCGCACTAGCTTTAAATTCTCATGTAGACGTGATTGCGATGGTTTATGATGGCAGCTACCATTGAAGTCCATTCAGCTTATACTTTCCCATTGATCCAGCGCTGCTCTTCCCGCCTGGTGATAATGGCTGTGTAATGCACATGTCTTGTTAGCGACAGTGCTATTGGCAGCTAGCAGCGCTGTCCTGTCCAGTCCTCGGGGCAGGATGCATTTGCACCCATTAAGCCAGACTGGACCAATCGATACGGGAGCACAATGCGGATGGACAGAGGCAGCTCGCTGAACCACTGCTTGGGGAAGATTCGCTTTGAGAAGCAGAATTGAGATGCTAGCGTAGCGACTCACAGGCTGATAGATGCTAGCGAATTCTTTAATCCAATTCTGCTTCATCCAGTCACCAGGATGTAGCTGCACATCACATATCAACGACGGCTGTTTTCAGCAGAGATGCTAACCGACTGCATTACCTGGTTTGCTTATGCTGTGTTAGGGCAACACAACATGCTAAGATCCAGATGCTAATGAATGTTTTAATACAACACTGCTAAATCTAGTTATGTCTCAGACCTCAACACCTGTCTGGTTTTAGCAGAGATGCTAACAGACCGCGTTACCTGGTTTGTTTATGCTGCGTCCCAGACAGCGAGCATATATCGGTCCCCTGACTTCATAAGGTCAGCACCCCACTGACTGTTTGCCACCGCTGGTCCACCCTCGGACCACCAAGATTACTGTCCTGCATACAAGCTCTAAGTAGTTTTTAATCTTCTAAAACAGATTTAAATGAAACTTTTATTCATAAAATAAACAATTTCAAACAACCAAGAGAAAAAAAATAATGACTTGACCTGATGTTGTTGATGTTGAGAATGTTGTTCACACTGATCTGGATTAAAATTATTTACTAAACTAATTTACAAAGTATAACTAAAGAACAGAAAGAAGGAAAAACAAGTAAATTGGACTGTAAGTGGAAAATGAGTGATAATAAGTGGAATTTTGTCTATGACTCTGCTTAACCACCGGTGGACCGCCCAGAAAACGCTTAGCAAAGTGCCAGTGGACCACCAGCTTTGCCATCAGTGGGCCGACAACGGTCCACTATCCACTTGCTATCAGGGGTCAAGCAGCATATTACGTTAAATTACAGACGCTAACAAATATTTTAATCCAATATTGCTTAGCTGGATGCAAACTTTGTCTTAGAAATCAACGACGGCTGTTTTTAGCAGATGCTAACGTCCTGCAGTACCTTTGTTTAAGCTGTTTATACTGTTGATTCATACTGTGTCGGGCAGTATGCCAGGTTGCAGATGCTAATGAGTATTTTGATCCAGTACTTTTTCATTCAGTGGTCTAGATAGTGGTTGGTATGGTGTGGTGTGGTGGGTAACAACTCTGCCTTCTACACTGTGGACTGGGGTTCAGTCCCCCGCCTGGGTAAACACCCTGCACTATACCAATAAGAGTCCTTGGGCAAGACTCCCAACACTGGCTTCACCTACCTGTGTAAAATGGTCAAATTTTAAGTCGCTCTGGACGAGAGCCTCTGCCAAATGTCTGGATGCTAATTGTGCCATGGCTGTTTAAGGCAGGGATGCTAGCTTATCGCATGAGCTAGTTTGTTTGTGCCGTATGAGGTGGCACATTGCGCTAATTCGCAGATGCCAATGAATATTTGAATTTAGTTTTGCTTCCTCGTGTTATGTAGATGTAACTGTGTCAGTGTTGACTGTGTCTGGCAGAGATGCTTACAGTCTGTATTAGCCGGTTTGTTTATGCTGCGTCATGCAGGACAATATGCTGAGTCGCAGTTGAGTCGTTTTGCTTAATCAGACTTTCTGCTAATTCAGATCAAGTCAGACTATAATAGACGTCACCTCTGAATTCACACGTGTCGCTCAGTCGTCAGACTCACCTCTACACCACTTCTCCACCCCCACCACTCCTCCCTCCCTCTGTTTTGTCATCCCCCCCCTTACGCTCCCCTTTTCGATTGCCCTGCATTCTCTCTGTCTCTCTCTCTCTTCTCTCTCTCTCTCTCTCTCTCTCTCTCTCTCTCTCTCTCTCTCTCTCTCTCTCTCTTTCTGCCTGCCTTTCTCTTCATCTCTCGCTCTGTGTCGGGGTCTGTGCTTATTTCAATCTCTATCTCTTACACTTTGTCTTCCCCTCTCTCTATCTCTCTCTCTCTTTCTCAGAGGGCTCAGAGACAGTACAGAGAGAGTCTTTAGTGTCCGGTCACGACGGTGGTCAGCAGCGCCACTCCGATCGCCCGTTTCTCTGAAGAGGAGAAGAAAGTGTCGGTCATCAAAGCTCCGCACTACGAGGGCATCGGCCCCGTGGACGAGTCGGGCATCCCCATCGCCATCCGCACGGTGAGTGGCACCCCCAAAATCGAGCACCAACTGGGCTCAACCGCTCACCCTCACCCTCAAATCAGACACTGACCTCAACTAGTGCCACTGAGGGCTGGACGATGTGACAGCCAATGTTTCAAAGGAGTTTTATATGTAACACTGCTGCTTCTTTTTGTCTGTTCTGACTTCAAACCTCAATAATTCAAATCGCTTGATGCATATCATGATATATTATTATTATTATTATTATTATTATTTAATACTTTTGTCATATCTCCAGTACCTAGATCAGGGTTCGGCATCATGCCACTCCGGAGCTGCATGCGGCTCTTTTACTGCCCTGTAGCTCCACAGCAGAATCAGATTTGTAGGTAAAAATAAAATAATCCTCCTTTACAGTAAAATAAAGCTCTGCTGATCGTTCAACACAGTTTAACAATAAATGGTCTTAAACTCTGGAGTGAATGTAGAACTGCTGATTCACCCTTTAACCCTGAAGATCAGCGCAGACTGCTGGTCACCATAGCAACACAGACAACAGTCTCGCCTAGCTAGTAGCTAACGAAACGGCAAAGAGAGAGATTTAAGACGAACATCGATAATTTAGAGGTGAATGGACTGATTAGTGTTTATAATCACTCCAGCTGGTTTCCTGATACGTTTAATCTGCAGCGAGAAACTGACAAACTCTCATGGAGATTCTCATTCGCCAGCTTCTCGTTCGAATTGTCCCGTTCCACCTTAAACGGTGCGGCTGTTACATTCTGGCGCTTCAGGCACCGTTTAAGGTGAAACAGTGGAACGGAGAATGAGAAGCGACTTCAGCCTCTTAAAAAATCAAACGTTGAGAGACATTTTATAAGAAACTGTTCTACTTTTGAGGAAAAGTTTCCTGCTGGAGATGCGAGAAAAGCAGCTATAGCTGAGCTAAAGCTTAAAGCAGAGCAGAGTGAGTCTGCATTTTTGCTTATATTATATTTTTTAGTCTATACTAGAACATCAGCACAGACTGAGACAGATTTACAGCCAAGATGGTAAAGTGGACATAAAGTGTTGTGGCTCCCAAGTTGGTTTGATTTTTGGTGAAAGGACAAAATGGCTCTTCTCAACATTTGGGTTTTGACCCCTGGACTAGTTGCAGAGATAAACAGATGGAAAGGTATATACACAGACAGATAATACGACAGACAGACAGAGACACAGGTGTAGAGATATTTATCAATATTACATATAATATATTTATCACTGCTGTCAGATAGGCAGATAGATAGATAGCAGACAAATAGATAGACAGATGGATCTATTTCAGTTGAGGGTCCCATTTCAGAGGGAAGATTTCAACACTGCCACTTAAAACTCGGTTCAAAGGGACAAGGAGACACTCGAAAACAAAGGGGTAGTGTTAAAAATCAGGAATGGGAGTCTGATGTGAATGTAAAGTGCTGAAAGCTCCTCAGAATGAGATGCTCTTTGCTGCGTGTTTTAGACGCTCTCCTGGACTGTCCTCTCGATTTGTGCTGCCGTTGTTGTGACGTTTGATCCTCTTACTGGAGTGTAAAGCTTTTGAGCTGTCAGCGTTTCAGACTCGTCTTGCTGAACTCATGTTCTAGCTCTCTGCTCGGTTACCATGACGCTGCTGTCTAAAAGAAGGCCCCAGTCAGGAAGGCTAATGTCACTAACAGTGAATAGCTACTGGTTGGCATTCCGCAAATGAAGTCATGCTGTTTACAAGCTTCCAGTCATTATTAGCAACATCATTTGCTTGAGCTATTTCTAGATAGCAAGCATACACTCACTGTCCACTCTACTGGACACTCCTGCCTTGTCGGTCCACCTTGTAGATGTAAAGTCAGAGACGATAGCTCATCTGCTGCTGCACAGTTTGTGTTGGTCATCCTCTAGTCCCTCATCAGTGGTCACAGGACGCTGCCCACAGGACACTGGTGGCTGGATATTTTTGGTTGGTGGACTATTCTCAGTCCAGCAGTGACACTGAGGTGTTAAAAACTCCAGCAGCACTGCTGTGTCTGATCCACTCAGACCAGCGCAACACACACTAACACACCACCACCACGTCAGCGTTACTGCAGTGCTGAGAATGACCCACCACCCAAATAATACCTGCTCTGTGAGGGTCAATGGGGTTCCTGACCACTGAAGAACAGGGTGCAGAGAAACAGATGGACTACAGTCTGTAACTGTAGAGCTACAGAGAGAAACTTTATGGTCAGTGGAGCTGATAAAGTGGACAGTGAGTGTAAAAAGTGGCATTTGGTCTGACGCTCTGCTTTAACCGCCAGTGGGCCACCAGCTTTGCCGTGAGCCGCCAACAGTGGCCTGCTGTCCTCTTGCTTTCTGGGACTGCTTTAATGTGATTTAGCATTATGCAAATTAAATAAGCTAATTGGTGTGTAGCCTCCGGTCACTGTTAGCCATGTTAGCATACTTGGTTGAGCTCCTCTTTACTAATATGAGGCTGTCTGGGGTTGTGTGAGTGTGTGTGTGTGTGTGTGTGTGTGTGTGTGTGTGTCTACAGTCTGGGATAGTAAGTACCATATTGACTTGCTTACATCATCATAGCTGGAAGCGAAATTCACATGTTTTGTTTTCTGCAACAAAGCTCCTGTCCTCATGTTACCACAGCCAGTTTATGAGGAGCCTGGCCGCTTCCTATTCTTCCCTTTGTACAAAAAATAGCTGAAAATAGCAGAACTGTTTGCACCCAACTTATCATGATACCACACTAGCAGGAACACCCTGTGGACCATACGGAAGACTGTAGCAACCACCTAGCAACACCCTAGCAACCACCCTGAAAAACCATATGAACTCTCTAGCAACACCCTAACAGCCACCCGGGACACAATTACAACCACATATCAACGCCCAAACAACCACTTGGGATACCATAGTAACCGTTTAGCAACACCCTAGCAAACACTTGGGATACCACTGCAACTATCTCACAACAATCTAACAACCACCTAGGATATCATAGCAACCAGTTAGCAACACCTTACTAACCAACTACATCAATCTAACTACCACCTGCAACTACAGCAATCTAACTACCACCTAGGATACCATAGTAACTGGTTAGTTACTCCCTGGGCAATCACTTTGATACCACTGCAACTACCTTGCAACACTCTAACAACCACCTAGGATACCATAAAACTGGTTAGCAACACCTTAGCAACCACTTTGGATACCACAGCAACTACCTCGCAACAATCTAACAACTACCTAGGATACCATGGCAACCAGTTAGCAACACCCTAGCAACCACTTTGGATACCACTGCAACTACCTCGCAACACCTTAGCAACTACATCAATCTAACTACCACCTAGGATACCATGGCAACCAGTTAGAAACACCTTAGCAACCACTTTGGATACCATGGCAACTACCTTGGAACAATCTAACAACCACCTAGGATACCATAGCAACCAGTTAGCAGCACCTTAGCAACCACTTTGGATACCACAGCAACTACCTTGCAACAATGTAACAACCACCTAGGATACCATAGCAACCAGTTAGCAACACCCTAGCAACCACTTTGGATACCACTGCAACTACCTTGTAACAATCTACCCATCCATGTAGGATACCATAGCAACTGGTTAGTAGCACCCTAGACACCACTTGGGATACCACTGCAACTACTTTGCAACAATCTAACAACCACCTAAGATACCATAGCAGCCAGTTAGCAACACCCTAGCAACCACTTTGGATACCACAGCAACTACCTTGCAACAATGTATCAACCACCTAGGATACCATAGCAACCAGTTAGCAACACCCTAGCAACCACTTTGGATACCACTGCAACTACCTTGTAACAATCTACCCATCCATGTAGGATACCATAGCAACTGGTTAGTAGCACCCTAGACACCACTTGGGATACCACTGCAACTACTTTGCAACAATCTAACAACCACCTAAGATACCATAGCAGCCAGTTAGCAACACCCTAGCAACCACTTTGGATACCACTGCAACTACCTCGCAACACTCTTGTAACCACCCAAGCAGTGACCTGGTGATAACGTTGGAACTCCTTAGTAACACCCAAGCCACTACTTATTCCGTTACGTAATTCCGTAAAAAACCTTCAGCAGCACATTAGCAGCTCCCTGGGAGTCGTTTAAGCAGCACAATCACTCTGAATGCACTTTTCTCATTGTGAAATACGATTGATAGTGAAATAGCTGCATGAGAAACATTCACTAATTGATGCTTGTCAGGTAGTTCATGTGAATTACTGTGAAATTCGAAGCATAATTAAACTGTGTTTGTGTTCCTCCAGACTGTAGACCGGCCTAAGGACTGGTACAAGACCATGTTCAAGCAGATCCACATGGTGCATAAAGCTGGTGGGTTTCGTCTCCTCTTGTACTCACAGATATTCATGAAAAGATCATAAAATATGGAAAATAAACTTCACAGTAGACTGTTGTGTGGTCAACACTGAGTGTTTGTTTTTTTAAAGCAAATTTTTAAGTCTTCAATCTCACATTTAATCAAAATAAGCCATCAAAGTGTCAGAAACTGAGTATAACAGCTCACTATCATATGTTCATCACGCAAATTTACCTTATATAGTTTATCAAAAAAATCAACTTACATAGTTTTACCTTAACCCCCTACTGCACACATTATGAGAGCAATTAAAAAATATATCCCGTTCACTTTTTTGCATGAAAATGGTCTTTGATTTATTTTCTCTGACCTGTTTATCAAATTCAAAAACATAAAAATAGTAATAATGTGTGCAGGGGTCGTTTTGGAGTATGTTGCCTTAAGGTAACATTGTGCGACAATGGGAAGAAATGGTAAAGATCCACGTTCCCTGAAGTGGTGAGACCTGGCTTGCGACTAGCTAAATACATTCCACTGTCGCACAGTGTTGCTTCTAGGCAACAAACAAAAAAATTGATATGTGCCCAATGAGAGACAGTATGACCAAGTACATGCTTTTTATTGACTCATTCAAACTCTTCTCTTTATAGTTGACCCTATGATTGTCTTTAAATATGTCTAATGTTATTGTAAAGTGAGGAAAATGAGTTTGTTGCCCTGAAGCAACAACATGCAATAGAGGGTAAATGTACGCTGCGTAGCTAAAAACAGTGAACATTCTTAAATGATGAATTTTGTCTCTCCTTTTCTCCATTTCCTTTTCATTTTTACCCAAATTTTCCCCAGTTTAGTCATGGTCAGTTCCACCCACTGTAGGTCTCCCATCACACAGCACTAACATTCGGACATGTACAAGCCCCAGATTTGACTGCACCAAAGCCGATCGGTCAGATGGCCGGCTGACAGCTGGGACCGGCTTCTGTTGGGTCATATAGCTTAGTCACCACTCTGTGAACTGCTGATGAGCTGGGCAGTGTAGAGGAACACGGTCACCCTGCAGAGTCTAGTGTCCATAAAATTACTCATACACTTCTTGCTCGGTTTGCTGCTTTATAGCTTCGAGCTTTTTCTGAATTAATCTTTTATTTGATGCTTTTCTCAGACGATGACTATGCAGACACGTACGACGCCACCTACGCCGTCGTAAACAGCGGTGAGTCGAACAGCTTTAACGGCTTTATTCGCTGTAACACTCACTGGACCCTTTATTAGAAACACCCCCACCTCGCTGGTGGATAGTTAGAGACTGTAGATCAACTGTTGATGCGGTTTGTGTTAGTCATCCACTATTCCTTCATCAGTGGACAGTTTCTGACCACAGAGCTGCTCTTGTCCAGATGTTTTTGAGCACTGGTCCACTCTCAGCCAAGCAGTGACGCTGATGTGTGTAAACACTGCTCTGTCTGAGCAGCACACTGGACAGTATCATTGCTGAGGACGGACCACCACTCAAATAATACCTGGACAACAGTGGTCCTGTAGTCAGAAACCGACCAGTGATGAATGGACCAATGGAGGCTGATCAGTTGTTCAGATACTGTCTGTAAGTGGCCAGTGAGTAGAAGTAAAGGGTAGGTGTTTCTATTAAAGTGGCCAGTGAGTAGAAGTAAAGGGTAGGTGTTTCTATTAAAGTGGCCAGTGAGTAGAAGTAAAGGGTAGGTGTTTCTATTAAAGTGGCCAGTGAGTAGAAGTAAAGGGTAGGAGTTTCTAATAAAGTGACCAGTGAGTGGGACTAGAAGGTGGGTGTTTCTAATAAAGTGGCCAGTGAGTGGACGTAAAGGGTAGGAGTTTCTAATAAAGTGGCCAGTGAGTAGAAGTAAAGTGTAGGAGTTTCTAATAAAGTGACCAGTGAGTAGAAGTAAAGGGTAGGAGTTTCTAATAAAGTGACCAGTGAGTAGAAGTAAAGGGTAGGAGTTTCTATCAAAGTGGCCAGTCAGTGGAAGTAGAAGGTAGGTGTTTGTAATAGATCCAGATCTAATCGTCCGACGTTGTATGTGTCCAGTAACTGATACCTGTGTGATATTTGCCCCTCAGAAAACTACGACCCCGTCCACGCTCATCCCCCACCACGGACGCACACCTACCGGCCGTTGTCCCGGAACACGGTTGACCCGCCCCAGCGTGAGCCGAGCCCCGCCCCCATCCCGCCTCCTCCCCCGCCCATGCCCTCACTGCTGCAGCTTCGCTCCCGCGACCTGGACCGCGAGAAAGAGCAGCCGCACGACCCGTAAGACCTCAGTCTGACCGTTTACTCGACATCAGCCTGTAAACAGCCTGCTTTGTACTGACCGACCGATATATCATTTAGACGATAAAATCAGATAAAATATTGTCCGATATACAAGGGGAAATCCACTGATATTTCAAAATTTCCACATAATTCAGTTACTGAGATGTACAAAGTCATTCAGAGCGAATATACACTATATGGCCAAAAGTTTGTGGACACCCACTCTTTTCAGTGAGTTTCACCCCTTTGCTGCAGTAACTGTCTCTACTCTTCTGGGAAGGCTTTAGACTAAGTGTTTGAACATTGCTGTGAGGATTTGATTGCATTGTTGGATGGTCAGTTCTGGATCACTCCAACTCATCCCAAAGGTACTGGATGGAGCTCCATCACTCCAGAGAACACAGTTCCACTGCTCCACAGTCCAATGCTGGGGGGCTTCATACCCTCTAGCTGACTCTTGACATTCAGCCTGGTGATCTTAGGCTCACGTGCAGCTGCGTGGAGCACAGATCCACATGGATCCTGTTCTAATGTCAGTGCTTTTCTTTGAAGATTATACAAGCTGTGTGTGTATTTGAACTCCTGTGTCAACCTTAATGCAGCTGAATTCTCTAACAAGAAGGGTGTCCACAAACTTTTGGACAATAGTATATAAGCCCATGCGACACAGCATTTCCAAAACCATGGGACTTAATAGAGTTGCCCCCCTTTGCAGCCCCCACACAGCCTCTGGGAGGGCTGTCCACACGATTTTTGAGTGTCTCTGTCAGGATTCATCACTCCAGAGAACGTTTCCACTGCTCCAGAGTCCAGTAGTGGTGCTTTACACCCCTCCAGCTGACACTTGGCATTGTGCATAGTGATCTTACAGATGTCCAGGGCAGATCTAGCAGGACAGAAACTTAATGAACCGACTTGTAGTAATGGTGGCGTCCTGTGCCATGTTTAGAGTCACCGAGCTCATCAGTGCAACCCTCTACTGCCAGTGTTTGTCTATGGAGACTGTAAGGCTCTGTGTTTGATTTTACACACCTGTTAGTAATGAGTGTTGCTGAAACACCTGAACTCAGTAATTAGGAGGGGTGTCCATATACTTTCTGCTATATAGTGTGTGTAAAATTGTGCACAGTAATGAAACTTTATTTAGAAATTCTAGAGACAGAGTCAGAACTGTTCACAGTGGTGGTGATAGGAACCAGACGTCCACCTCTAAAAGCTCCCTCACAGAAAGTTCCTACATGAAATGGTTATGAATTCACTGCCTGATGACTGAGACACTGTTTTATGATAGTTTTCCATATTTAACATTACAGGATAGTAAATAAAGTGGTTATATTTGCATTATAGACTTCCTAAGCCCTGGTTCCCATCATCACCACTGTGAACTATCCTGAGTCGTGAAGTTCATCACCAAACCACTCTGAACGACTCTGTTTACATCTGAACCATTTCAGTATGCTGACATGTTGAAAAAGAGTTCCCCTATAAAATTCTGCTGATTTATCAGCACATGCGGAGATCCCACTGCTAAAACAACAGAAATGTTTCTAAAATTTCAGAGATTTTTCAAAACAATTGCATAATTAACTGGTTAAGATGTAAACGATGTCATTTAAAGTGGTTTGGTGTGAAACGCTCCGTTCTAGATAATCTTACCGAGTCAGAATTGTTCACAGTGGTGGTGATAGGAACCAGACGTCTGAAGAGTTTAATGCCTCTAAAAGCTCCATCATGAAAGGGTCACACATACACTTCTCTCTCTCTGTCTCTCTGTCTGGTCCACTGTAGGAACGAGTGGAGTCCTCCTGACCGCAAAGTGGACACGCGGAAATATCGCGCGGAGCCGCGCAGCATTTTCGAGTACGAACCAGGAAAATCGTCCATTCTAGAGCAGGAGAGACCGGTGAGTGGGTCAGTGAGTTTGAGGAACCACAATGTTATATTTACAGTCATGGCGGATGAAATGATAATTATCAGAATCGAGCATATTGATGTTGATAATGCATGTTTGGAGCATTTCCAGTAAAATTGTTTTCTCATTCGGTTCCTCAATTTCAACTTAGGGATAGTAAAAATACTCTAACGAGGAGGTTAAACACTCAAAGAACCCTTTGCATGATTAAAGCGTTCTTCAGATTGATGGAGAGTGTGTTTTATACAGTTCTATATAAACTCTTTTTGAAAATGGTTCTATATAGAACCAAAAAGGGGTTCTTGTATTATTACATGCTTGACATCACAACAATAGAAGAACCCCTTTTGGTGCTATTTAGAACCATTTTTGTAACTAAACCCTACTGAACCCTTGAAGAACCATCATTTTTGCTGTGTGGCTCTTGGCTCACTAGACTGTAGCGCTCAGCTGCAACCACCCAGAGCAGAATCTGACCCTGCCCTTCAAAATAAGAGTCCCTGAAATACAGCGTAGCAAATGCTGACGCTCCTTGTGAACTAAACATGAACCCAGTTTCTCTGTTTATTTTAAACTCAGTAAAACACAGGTGTGGTCTACTTACAGGAGCTGTGGCATAACTGAGAGGAGCAAGGCAGCCCAGTAGAGCGTATTATCTCGCTCTGTACCTCTGCTGGGCTGATGTGTTGTTAATGAGTCATTTTTGAGTCATTTTTGAGTCTTTTAGGACAGAGAGATAATCAGAAATGCTGCTGTGGACAGACATTTTGTAAATTTTAGAACGTTTTTAAAAATATATAGCTACGTAATGTAAGAGTTCAGTATTCCATACAGGACTTCAGCACTTTTTCGTGTTTCAGTAGTTGTTGCGGAAATACCCGAAGTCACATAGGATGTAATGATTGGTCGGACTCTGCAAAATCTGCCTAGCAACCAAAATCCATTTTGATTGGTCACATTTGGGCCAACAATTTTAAAGAAATAAGGAAAAAACGTCGTCTGTCATCAGTTTGTGGCGTCAGTATTCCGTACACCTGCTTCCACAGTCGGAGCAGTTTTCCATGCAGTGTTTACATGCATTGTATTTTACGTTTAATGAAATCTAATTGCATAAAAATGACCATTAACTGATTATATGTTTA